>NC_056744.1:1297562890-1297732890 GCF_019279795.1 Protopterus annectens | reverse complement strand
ATTCTGAGTTGGACATGGCTTTGTAAGTCAGGCAGAGATCACCTCTGAGTAAGCGATATGCCACTGAGTACAGCCGGAGTTTTTTCAGTCGGGCTGCATAGGACATATGTTTGAGACCAGTAATCCTCTTGGTGAGGTACTTTTGTGGTCCTTCCAGCTGTTGGAAGTGTCTTGTGAGGTACATCCCAAATGGGGCATTGTACTCTATGTCTAATGAGTGACGAGCAGTGGGGCACTATAACCTCTTTATTTCTTGATGCGAACCCTATAGTAATTAGATGGGCCACATAGAAGGATTTCCTAACTACTTTGGCAATATGATTGTCAAAGGAGAGATTACTATCTACCTAAGTCCCCAGATCTCTTATTACTTCTTCTGTATTAAGGGGGCTGCCACCTATGTGGGTAATTCGTGGATGTTTTGTTTTTCCCAAACAGGATGACTATGCATTTTTTGGCATTTAGCTTGAGGCCATGACTTTGACACCAGGTGTCCGTCTCAGTAAGGCCCTTTTGGAGGATGTCCATGTCAGCCGGAGAGTCAATTATGGCTCCCAGTTTGCAGTCATCGGCGAACTTGGTTAGCCATAGTCCTCCTGTGTTTGCCTGTACTTTTGAGAAGTATATACAGAACAGTAGGGGTCCCAGGACCACTTGTGATGGGTTTAGAGTTGGACCTGGAGCCCGCTATTCTTACCGGGTGAGTTCTGTCTGTAAGCCAATTGGCAATCCATCTCGTGACATAGGGGTTTATGTTCAGGCTGGTGAGTTTTTCTGTAATACCTGAGTGGGGAATGGTGTCAAAAGCCATGGCAAGGTCAAGGTAGGCTGTGTGAACCACCTTTTCTTCGTCTATGGCCTTGGTGACTGTCTTGAAGAAGTCAACCATGTTTAGTAAGCATGATCTGCCATTAACAAAGCCGAACTGGGTCTGGTCAAGTGTTTGGAGGTTCCCAATGTCTTTGTTAATGAGTTCCATGATTATCTGAACTGGTTTCCTTCTCTTAGAGGAGTGAGTCTTGGTTTTGCTAGGGATTGCACTATCCATGCATCCTTGTAGGTGCTCATAGAGTGCATTTGTAAAGGTTTCTGCATCTTGGGCAGTATTATCCTTTAGCGTGGGGGCTGTGAAACTTACCACCTCTGTCTTAAGTAAGGTGAAGTTTGCTTTAGAAAAGTTTTTTACTGTGGTTTCCTTAGTTGGGGGTGGTGGTGGGGTGTGGACATCCAGAGTGATGAGTTTATGGTCTGATCTAACCAGTGATGGGTTGACCTCCGGTGTGGAACACCTGTCGCCCATGTTGGTGAAGATCAGCTCCAATATGTTTTTACCTCTGGTAGGGGAGTTTACCAGCTGATCCAGTGCATCTGAGTTTATTGAATTCCAGGAAGCGCTGGGCCTGGGAATTTGTACTCGAGTAGTTTTCCCAGTGAACAGTAGGGTAATTGAAATCACCCAATATCAGGGTGTTTGGTAGGACCGTCATGTTTTCCAGTGTCTCCAGAAAGGTGGAGTGGTGGTCCTGGGTTATACACATATATATATATATATATATATATATATATATATATATATATATATATATATATATATATATATATATATATATATATCTATATATACATGCACACTCATTTCTTTGCAACATTTGCCACAATTTTGCTGGGATATACAATTCCAAGGTGAAATAAGTTGTTTTGTTTCTGTTGTATATCGCAGTACTATAGTATTAGAGTTACGAGAAGATAGAGGGAAGGGACGAATCTGCAAAAATGCAGAAGTGTGTATTTTGTTTGAAGTTAGTGCTGTTCTCAAAAAAATAAAATGTGAGGACTTTCTCACTATAAAATAGTGGAATCATTCTTGTGATTTGCCGGCTATGTCAACGCCAATCACTAAACTGGTCTTATTTGTAATATAATTTTGCCGGACTTGTACATTATTAGCTTTCATGTGTAACGTGTGCGTTATCATATAGTCATAGTTATTAATTTATTGTAGTGTCTTGTTAACAGAAGTAACGAAGTAATGAAGTATAGAGTCTAATCTTGAAATAAAGACGTGTGTCCCAGATGGGACAACCCAAAAATTGGGAATAGTGTCCTATTGGTCAAACCAATGTTTGTGGACTAAAAGGTTGGGATGTCTGAGGATACGTGGGGTGAGTCAACCCATGGGATGGATCTACAGGACTAGGGAGTGGCCAGTGTGTATTGGTGTGAATACACCGTGTTTCCAACTGGAGAACTGATGACTGCTGTGTCAGTGAAGTGTTGGGGTGGGTGTTTGAGGAACTAGAATCCATGGGTACATGGGTATATATGCAAATGAAGCAGCACAGGAATAGTGTAGGGTTTAGAGCATCTGCCTAATGAGCAGACATTTCCGGTTCAAATTCCACTGCAGCACATACCATTTTCCATCGGAAATCTGTATATGAACATATTTTGACATCATCTGCTGTATAACCTGCATAATAACAATTAAAAGTGAACTGGAGTGAAGTGTCATTGTCATAATGAATAAGGCATTAGTAAGCAGATATAAGCAAAATAAACAGTAGTAAGCATATGTAATTCCTAGTTAGGGTGTTTGAGCATCAGGAAGCAGTGCTAACAGCCGGTTACAGTTTCTCACACTCAGCTTCTAGATTAGTTAACATGTGTAGGCAGTGCTAACCCCCGCACAAACAGGCTGAAACCTGCCTACTGCTGCTTAAAAGTGCTTACTCTCACTTACCCCCGCGCGAGCAGGCATAGACATGCTTATTGCAGGAAGGTGGTGAAAAGGGCACAATGAGGGAAAGACAGTAGGCAAGATAGCTAGGGATGTGCAGGAAAGGTATAGGGGAGGTCCATACCTTCCCATGTCTTCTACAAATGTGCTGGTGCTCGGTGCCACCTGCATTGATCGCATGATACAGGTATTCCCTGGTGTCAGCGGCATCTGTCCATACAGGGCATGTGTGTAAAGCATTGTATGTCCTTTGTGGATCAAATTTGATGGCACCACATATGTTGCAGGCATCCAGTGGGGACATAGTGATGGTGCATTGTCCTCAATTATGTGCCTATTGTGCTGGTGGACAGGGTGCCATGCCCTCTGCAGCCCACTGCAATCACACCATCCTTACTATCTGTCAACAATATGCAGGGTACAAGGAATGTAGCGGCAGTTGTCTAGGCAAGTGTGTTTCTGTATGAGACATTGGTTTAGACTGTATGCCGGGTAATATTAGGATTGCTTACTTTGTTCACCAAGCCTTTTATCAGATATAGGGTTATGGCTTGCTAACCCAGTCTCTTGGCTGATTGAAATCTGTAATCCTTGTCAGGTGGACATTGTGACATATAATATGGCCATCATATAGTAAAAGTACAAGATCCACTCCTCAACAAGTCCAGTTGTGAGACACTCACAGCCACCTCCACACAGGATATGACTGAGAAACACACACAGACACACATGCCTGCCATGTCTTGGAATAAAACTCCTACCTAACTAGTTCATCATACTACAGCATTATGCAGTTATAGCATGCCCTATAGAGATTACTGGGCTACAAGGTTCCCAGATGTGTATTTCCAGGTGGGTGACATCAGCAGCCTAATCCCAAATGCCTTGGCAACGTTGGGTATGTGAATTGTATGGAGTGTGACTACTTTAAAAAGAATTGTTCTCTACTCAGGCAGTGACAGACGGGCGAACACGCGCGCACACACACACACACACACAGTTGACAGGTCTGGGATTAGAGCACCTAACTACTTTAGTACACTACAGCAGTATGCAGTTACAGGATGCGCTATGGAGATTATTAGGTCACAGCATCCCCAAAGGTGTATATCTAGGTGGGTGACATTAGCAGGATTGCCAAAGTAGGGACAATGAATTGTAGTGAGTGTGACTAGCCAAACATGCAGTGCTCTCCACACAGGCATAGGAACTAACACAAAAGCATCCTCAACTCCCATGTGTGGGACTAGAACCCCTACCAGAGTTCTATATCACACTACAGCATTATACTGTTATAGCACACACCACAGAGATTGCTGGAGTACTTGTTTCCCCAAAGGTGTACTCTCCAGTGATTGACTTTATCAGGATTGCCAATGTAGGGCATTTGAATTGTATTGGGTGTGACTAACCTAAATTGCCTCAATTAGTCTGTATGCATTAACCGCTGTCCTGGCCGGACCAAAATGGCCCACCTTTGCAGGTCATGAACCCAGAACCATGTACATCATAGTCACAGTAACTAACCACTTAGCCATTACAACAGTACATGAGATGGAGGTTTCACCACACTAATCCCACCATAGACTAATCAAAGTGAACATGTGAAAGGAATGTATATACACTTGTCCATAAAAGACCTCTCCAAAGCCAACTTCATGCTACTCAAGGCAGATGTGACAATGTTTGTGACACCCATGGAGACAGGAGCTGACAGTTCTACTGATGACTCCTGCACTAAGGTACTGTATGAGCACATCCACGTGTGCATGATTCCTGACATCTCACATGGAACCACAACTCTCACCTCTCAAATACGCAAGCCAGTCTAGTGGTCTCCTGCCATTAACAGAGTATAAACCAGAAGGTAGACACTGTTGAAGCAAAATGGATACTCCAAGAATGCAAACAACTCCCTTACCAGCCACAGTAAGACAATGAGATCCTTCATGGAATCCTCCAAAGCTGATTATGTAACTAAAATCACCACAGATTCCATAGACAACACACAGCATTCTATAGTTATGTCCAGAATCTAACTGGCAATGCTGAGAAGCGCTCTGAGCTAAGACAGAATGCCATTACACAGACTGCTCCCACGGATTGTGTCAATATCCTGGCAGATTTGTTTAGTGCCACAGTCACCTCCTCTCACCCCCAAAAGGGCCCATGGCAATATAAACAGAGTTCCACTGGCCAGTAATCATGGCCTCAAAGGCAGAAACTGCACTATCCACAGCTAAGAATACATCATCCATGGGACCAGGCTGTCATGTGTAATCATAACCTTGCATCAGGCCTGGTGCCCACTGAGTGGCGCACAGCTTCAGTTATCCCACTCCACAAGGGGGGATCCACCTTGGATCCCTGGAACTACTGTCACATCAGTCTGACAAGCCTGATCTGCATGGCCATGGAATGCATTATCAGGGAGATTTGGAACACAAACATTGGCAACCCTCAAACACTGGACCCCACACAGATTGGGCTCATGGAGGGCCACTCTTGCCTCCTGAAACTGATTGTCTGCTTTGACTTGATCTGCATAGCTGTTGAAGAGGGTAAGGCAGTGCAGAATGCCTAAGTGGACCTCGTCAAGCCCTTCAATACCATACACCAGTCAGGAAACATAGATTACCATACTAATCTGCCCATACATCCCTATGCCACTCGATGGTGTGCCACATGGCTTACTGACAGGACCCAAATGGAGTGTGTAACCATCTCCAAAGCCATCCCCAGACAAGTGACAGGTGGAGTACCTCAGGATTCAGTCCTGGGACCACTGTTGTTTGAAATCTACATCTCTGTAGTACAGGCCAACCGTATGGGACTCTGGCTAACAAAGGTAACAGATGACTGCAAAATGGGAGTCATTATGAGCCTGACTGTACTGCATGATATGTTATTGATACCAGCCTGACATCATATGGTGGGATGGGGTACTGCCAACATCATTTGGCCTAGTTGTGTAAGGTCATGGTTATGGGATCTGCAACAGGTGGTAGTATATTGCAGGGCAGACATGTTTGGCTGTGGGGGGAATAGCAATTTGTGCATGACATATGTTTTTGCCTGTCAATACCATAGGTTCGTAGGTTCATAGGTAGGTACTAGGCTATCTGCCCGAAGGCATTTATAAGCCTAGCGAGAATGTGTTGGCTTTTGACGCCCCCTTAGATTAGTTCCCTGTGCCTCTGTCCAGCAGAGCCATTGAAGTGATCCCTGGGGTAAACTTTCTGTTTCCCATCCACTCGTCCAGGTTTCTCTTGAAGAGGGTTAGCGAGGAGCTCTGCCTATTGTAGATTGGAATCTTGTTCCAGAGCATGGGAAGTCTCTGGGACAGGAATCTATCCCTCCAGCACGTCCTATTTATTGTTGTGGTGAGGTTTAGATCCTTGGAGCTTGTGGCTCAAGGGGATATGGTTTTCTTTAGGTGGAGCATGTCCATCAATTCTGGGTTGGACATGGCCTTGTATGTCAGGCAGAGATCACCTCTGAGTAGGCGGTATGCAACCGAGTACAGCTAGAGTTTCTTCAGTCAAGCTGCATAGGGCATCTGCTTGAGGCCAGTGATCCCCTTGGTGAGGTACTTCTGTGGTCTTTCCAGTTGTTGCAGATGTCTTGTAAGGTACATCCCAAATGGGGCATTGTACTCTATGAACGGTCTGATGAGTGATGCGTAGAGGGACCTGATGACCTCTTTCGATCTGGATGCAAACACTTTTGTGATTAGGTGGGCCACATAGAAGGATTTTCTAACCACTTTAGCAATGTGATTATCAAAGGAGAGGTTATTATCTACTTGGGTCCCCAGATCCCTTATTACATATTCTGTATTTAGGGTGCTACCACCTATGTGATAGTTTGTGGGTACTTTGTTTTTTTCCAAAGGGGATGACTATGCTCTTTTTGGCATTTAGCGTGAGGTCATGGTTTTGACACCAGGTATCTGTCTCAGTGAGACCCTTTTGGAGGATTTCTGTGTCAGCTGGGGAGTTAATTATAGCCTCTAGTTTGCAGTCATCTACAAACGTGGTCAACCATAGTCCTCCTATGCTTGCCTGTTCCTCTGAGAAGTATATGCCAAACAGGAGGGGTCCTAGGACTGAGCCCTGGGGAATGCCACTTGTAACCGGTTTAGAGTCAGACCTAGCTCCCACAACTCTTACCATGTGGGTTCTGTCTGTGAACCAGTTGACAACCCATCTCATGATGTAGGGGTTAATGTTCAGGCTGGTGAGCTTGTCTATAATACCTGAGTGGGGAATGGTGTCAAAGGCCTTTGCGAGGTCTAGGTAGGCTATGTGGACCACCTTTCCCTCTTCTATAGCCTTGGTAACTGTCTCAAAGAAGTCCACCAGGTTTAGGAGGCACGATCTGCCCTTAAGAAAGCCGATCTGGGTAGGGTCCAGTGTTTGGAGGTTCCCAATGTCTCTGTTAATGTGATCCATGATGATGTGCTCTGTAGCTAGTCAGGCTTATAGGGCAATAGTTCCTGGTGTCTGTTGTGGCTCCACCTTTGTGGAGTGTAATAACCCTTGCTGTGCGCCACTCTGTGGGCACATAGCCTGTGGAGAGGCTGAGTTTAAACCGTGTGTTTAGGTGAGGGGTTAGTTCATCTTTGAGCTCATGTAGGACGCAGCCTGGGACACTGTCCGGTCCCATTGATGCTGTGTTTTTGGATTTGGAGCGGGCTGTTTAAACCTGAGTGTCTGTGATTTCAGGGGCACTACATTCTTCTGGTATAGTTATGGGCCCTTTAGGGGGTGAGAGGGGGTGAAGTTTGCACTGAACCTGTCTGCCAGGATGTTGGCTATATTGGTCGGTTCAGTGTATTTTGTGCCATTCTGCACTAACTCTGAGCAGATCTGAGAATTGCCACTTGGATTCTTGACATAGCTAAAGAATGCCTTTTGGTTATCTTTGGAGTCCATGGCAATTTTTCTTTTGAAGCTAGCCTTGGATGATTTTATGAGGGAATGTAGTTTCTTGTTGATACTGATCAGGGATGTCTTCCCTTCTTGAGATTTTACTCTTTTCTGTACTAGTTTCCTCCTTCTATTGTATAGCTTGTTTATGGCAGGGGTCCTCCAGACTGGTTTCCTTTCCTTGGAGGAGTGAATCTTGGTTTTGCTTGGGATACCATGATCCATGCATACTTGTAGGTGCCCGTAGAGTGCATTAGTAAAGGATTTTGCAGCTTGGACAGCATTAACCTTTAGCATGGGGGGCTTTGAAAATTCCCACCTTGGTCTTAAGTAACGTGAAGTTTGCTTTTGAAAAGTTTTTCACGGTGGTTTCTTTGACTGGGGTTGGTGGAGGAATGTGGATATCTAGACTGATTAGTTTATTGTCAGATCTAACCAACAAGGGGTTGATGTCTGGTGTGGAACACTGGTCGCCCATGTTGGTGATGACCAGGTCCAATATGTTGTCACCTCTGGTGGGAGTGTTGACCAGTTGATCCAGGGTGTTTGAGTTTATAAATTCTAGGAAATGTTGGGCAAGGGAGTTTGTACTTCAGTAGTTCTCCCAGTTAATGTTTGGGTAATTTAAATCACCCAATATTAGGGTGTTTGGTAGGACCTTTATGTTTCCCACTGTTTCCAGGAATGCGGAGTGGGAGTCCTGGGACATGGTGGGTGATCTGTAGCAAGCTATAATTTGAATAGCAGTTTTGCTCATTGTTAGTTACACGTGGATGATCTCTGAAGCATCATGCTCTGCCACTAACCTGGAGGTGTGGGTATCCTTGATGAATATGGATACTCCCCCGCCTTTTGTATTTTGGTCCGGGTTTTGTGGCCGAGATGTATGGTATAGTTGTAGCCTGGTAGTGCTGGGGTGCTCTCTGGAGCCTTAAACCAGGTTTCTGTTACTGCACATATATCAATTTTCTCCATACTGAGGAGTGCCTTGAGTGCGTGCATTTTGATGTTTACAGTTCTGGCATTGAGTAGCATTACCCTCACTTTTTTGTTACTTCCTCTATTTACGGCGGTGGGTTTGTCTTTTGAGCCTTGCCTAAAAAAGGCACAATGGGGGTGGCGAGAGCCTTGGTCAGTATTCGAAAGCCTAAGGGTGACAGGTGCAAGTCGTCTCTAGCGAAGCACCGTGGCTTGTCGAGCATGTCATCTCAGGCTGACAGACACTGGATCCCCTTTGAATGACAACAGAAGATTAACCATTTGTTGAAATTAATAATTTTTTCTCTATAACATGGTATCATTCTTGGTGAGGGCAGGATGCTACTCAGGGTCGTACCGGCCTGGGTAATGTGATCAGAGAGCTCCTCCATGTCTCTTTTCATGTAGTCCAGGGAGGTACAGCTCAGGTCATTCACACCAACATGGACAATGACAGAGTCATATTTGTACTTCTTCTGGAGTGACCTGATTTCTTGTGTTATGTTGCGCATCCTGGCACCCGACAGACAGCTATCAGTAACCTTCTCCTTGTTCAGCTTAGTGAGTGGGATGTCAGTGTGCCTGACTATAGTCACCTATTACTAGTGTTTTGAGTATGTCATTTTGCTTTCAGAGCTGTTATTGCATGGCACACTGGTTTTGTGAAGTATGTGTTTCATAGTTTGTGTTGAGGGGGTGGAGGTTGCTTGGATGTCTGTTTTGGAGGTCTCTGTTGCTTTTGCAGATTTTTATTTAGAGCCTCCGAGTATGTTTTCGTGTATTTATGTGTGTTTTTACTGGTGCTGGTTTCATAGGTCTGTGTGAGACTGGTGGTGTGATGCAAGTAATTCCCTTCTCCTCTTTACTGCCTGGTCCAGTCTTAGGTTGAAAGAGTTTAGCCTCCAGTTTGGCTGTATAATTGCATCTCTCACATGTATTAGTATTTGGTGGAAGGAGGAGAGGGTTGTCTGTGTACATTAGGCAATTGTAACATTGCCTCAAAATGCCCAGATTCACCAGTTGGACCAGAGAGTACACTTGAAACTGCCCTTGGACATGCCTGGATAGGTACAATGAACTGTTTTACTGATTGGCTGGTAAGATCGAATAAAGAGCCTTGTACTTCTCCACAGTATAGGGGGGGTCTACTGCTAAGGTTTATTAGTGCTTGCTATGAATTTTGAGCATGTGCCGGGATAAGAAGCGAATGGTTTGAGTGTTTAAGTTGAAAGTTTGTCTAGTTCCAAGGGAAAAATTGAAGAATAGACTTTGTGGAGCCGAGAATAGTTATACCCTAGCTAACCAGCGCTGCCCGGTGTACAAAACCACGCAAATGCGGGTTTTATAGCAGGGAAATGAAAGAGATAGAAATTAACCCAAAATGGCTAATACACTACTAATTTCTGGGTTGAAACCACTCCTCCAGGGACAGATAGGCTACTCAAAGCTCCCTCTCTCACGGTGAACAGAGAAATTTCCTTCTATCCAAGTTAGGTATGGGCAAACATAGAAACTTGTAACACAGCCCTGAATTCAGCACTAACCTGAAAACTGAACTATACTAGCTTAGAAAGGCAGGAAACAAGTATTTTTTTTTTTTTTCAGAAAATAAAGCAGATACAATCAAAAAAACACTTTAAATGCACAGAAATGGCTATCACACTTGAGTGTATAGCCTGCAACAGTTAAACAGGAAATTTAAACACAAAAATGACTTTGTTAAAGTGCAAGCAGTAAAATTCATGGTACATGTGGACATATATGTTTTTGCTATGTTCCCACCTTATCTACAGATGTATGTCCATATATACCTATTTAGATATAAATATCTGCTCACACATATGTGGATATCTATAGCTATATATATATATATATATATATATATATATATATATATATATATAGATATAGATATATATACATTTGTATCTGTGTAGACATTAATATATTCTCACACACACAAACATCTACATGTTGGAATACATTCTCTGTACTGTTGAATGACTGGGCCGGATGATATGTTTGTGAATACAGCAAAGCTGTGTACATTTGCAGTGGCTTAAAGGTAAATCACTTTGGCTATGGTGTGCATAGTCCATGATTCAAGCCTAGCAGAGGTTGTTTATTTTGCTGCTAGGCAGAACAAGGGCCGATGGATACAGAGTGATTAAGGCACTGTAAAGCAGTTGTAAGCATGTTGTCAGGCATGGTATGTCAGTTGTGAGTCACATGTGAAGGCACCATAGGTGGTGCAGGTGTCCATTGGGGAACATGGTGGAGGTGCACTATGTGCATGTACATGCATACTGGACAGATGGCTAGGGTGACATGCCCCTGTAGACCACTGCTATCACTGCATAGTTACTATCAGTGGCCAATATGCAGTGTACTACCCACATATTGGCTGTTGCCTAGGCATGTGTGTGTGTATGACACATGGATTAAGTGTGTGCTCTGGGTAATAGTGGGGTTGCTAACTGTGATTGACTGGCCTTGATGTCACATCAATGTAGATCTGTTATCCCTGTATGGTTGACATTGTGATATAGAGTACGGCCAACATACAAAATATGCAAAAACCCTCCACATTGCCCACACTTACAACCACCACTACAGAAGATACAAGTCACACACG
Source organism: Protopterus annectens (assembly GCF_019279795.1). Lineage (NCBI taxonomy): Eukaryota > Metazoa > Chordata > Ceratodontiformes > Protopteridae > Protopterus > Protopterus annectens. The sequence goes on along the minus strand of NC_056744.1, from coordinate 1,297,721,609 downwards.
CCTGTGGTATTCAAACCTCTACCCAACTAGTTTATTACACTACATCAGTATGCAGTTATAGTACACATCACAAACGTTACTGAAGTATCACTTCCCCAAAGGTGTATTTCACAATGAATGACATCAGCAGTATTACCAAAGAAGGGTATTTCAAGTGTACTGTGAGTTTTACATTTCTTTAAACGTGTTTACCCGCTGATTGCTGTCACAAAAGCACAATGACACCCACCTCATTTTGGCCTAAACAAAGTTTTTAACAACCCTCGCAAGTCTTGAACCCTGGACCATGCACACCATAGTCACTGAACTTACCACTAAGCCATCTGAGTTACATACATGTGTTATGGTTTTAGAATTCACTGTTTACTACAGGTATTCCATACTGAAAACACGGGACAGTCACTTTGTGAACATATGTACAGTAACTTTTAATGTACTGTACTTTGTGAAACAACATAGACAAGTCTACATATGTACAACAGTTTTAAATACATGCTATATATATATATATATATATATATATATATATATATATATATATATATATATCTACTGTATTTTAGGTGGTTCAAATTACTTTGCTTATCTTGTACCTTTTAAAGGTGCCTAGAAACTGCATCCGACTCTACTCTGTGATCCAACAGCATGTGCTGTCTTCCAACCTAGGCTTGCTTATGTTTCTAGTCCCCCTCCCGTTGGCAAATGGTTGTAGTGTTGTTTATATATACCGGTGCAGTTTACAGTCGCAACTTCAGTTGCAGGACTATCCTGCTGTTAAAAGAAGACTTAACAATGACTTTTGCTGAGGTTTTTACAGCTCACCTATGCTAATTAAGTGGCAGTAATGGGTATAGCACTCCGGTGCACTTTATAGTCACAGGACTGCCAAACTCTTAAAAGAAAATTAACAAATAAATACATAAATAAACTAAACATATGACCTTGCTGGGATTTTACACACACCTTGTGCTTACATACAGCCGGAGCCTGTAAGTAGTACTCCGGTGTAGTATTTATAGCCATTTTGTGGCAGGACTCCCTCTCTAACAAGAAAAAGAAATTTATAACCTTTCTGAGGTTTTACAATTACCCATGCGCTTATTAACAACAGTAGCGTGTTTGACATTCTGGCATAGCTTTCAGTATCGATTCTAGTCACAGGATAGCTACCCTGTTAATAGTAAGTTGTAATAATCTACCTATTGGTATTCAGTTTTTCTGTTTTGTGCCTAGTATCTTGAAGGAATTTTGCCTATTGCTATAAAAGAGCAACATGTTTTTTTTTCTTTGTTCCCTGAACTCTGGCTATAGTTGTATATACACTAACTGCTGAATTAGAGCTAAATGTTTTTACTGCGCATTGAACTATGGACACAATGCTTTAGACTATATTTGTTACATGTTTAGTTAGAAAACTTAATACTAGCTTATGTTATTTTCTTTTAAATTACTACTTCCAATGTTTACATTTAGCTGCTCTATTCTAGTTTATAGACTGTTATGAAATACAAAAATTTTGAATGCTCTAGTGTTAATGCCTAGTTTCAGATGTTACTTTACCTGTTGCTGATATTGTTATGTTGTGAACAAGCTCATGTGTTTCTGTCTGAATTTTACTGTTTAACTTATTTCTCTCCTGTTACATACCTAGTTTCCTTTATAACTTTCTTCTCCCTTTTTATTCTTCAGTTGAGCATACTTCTATTACCTAATTCCTCTACCTCCGGCTGTGTCTTACTGGACTCCACGACCAACTTTAGTCACCAACCTACCTCTGCTTGTCCAGCTCCTCACCTGGGTAACCAAAGTACCCCCCTGGATCGAAAGCCAAGCTAAACTAAGATTGTATGTCAAATAATAATTATTATATCTTCCCCCAAATGCACTTGTTAGTGTTGTGATACTTGCTAGGTGTCCTTTGTTAACTGCCATAGCAGCCAGCAGCCATACCCCCCTCTGCTTGCCTTTCTTATACTCCATTCACTCTCTCTCTCTAGTCATCCCAGCCTTCTCAGAATTTCTATTGTCCTCTAGCCTTTCCCTTCAAACTTACTTTTTCTTTTATCTACTTCCACCCATCTACTGTAGTCTCCACTCTGTATAATTACAGGTTTGACTACTAGATGGCTGTCTTTACACACTTCTAATTTCACTCACTTCTCTACTTTTCTCTCATTATTTACTATTCTATTCCAATTCACTCCTACTGCTCTACCTTCCACTTACTATAGTCTTATAACCCTAGTATCTAGCCCTCTTCCTCTTCTTCTCTAGCCATACACAAGCCCTTACTCTCCCTCTGCCTTTTAATTTTTCCTTGCCTTCTCTCACTACCATTACCTTTTTTCTTACCTTCCCTTGGTCTTCCTTCTTCTCTACTGATTGTTTTTCTCCCTGCTAGGACCTTCCTGGGTCTGAACTCACCAACTTTTGGCCTATTGCCTTACTCTCTCCAATAGCTAAGATAATGGAAAAATGCATTCACAGACAACTACTTGACCACCTCCTCCAAAATAACCTACTTGCCAACTGCCAACATGGCTTCAGGCCATTCCATAGCACAACCACTGCCCTGTTCTCCTTTTCTGACTCCATAAACAAAAATTGTAACAATAACACTTTCTCCTCTGCACTATTTATTGACCTTTCAAAAGCTTTTGATATGGTAAACCACAATATACTTAGAGACATACTAAAAGCCCAATCACTTGACCCACAAGCATTACAATGGTTTAAGTCCTACCTGGAAAACAGACAGCAAGCAGTACTTTGAGATAACAATCTTTCTACATCCCTCCCAGTGAATATTGGAGTACCCCAAGGCTCCATCTTAGGACCCCTAATCTTTTCCTTATTTATTAATGATCTTCATACCCAAATTCCTCAAGCCACCTGCATACAATATGCAGATGACTCTACTTTAATTTGTTCAGCCAATACTATAGCCTCTCTCCATTCCCTCACTCAAACTGTATTCAACAGTGCTGAAAATTGGTTTACACAATGCTGCCTCCTCCTGAACCCCCAAAAAACAAAATTATTGCTCTTTGCTCCAACTCTAAAATCACCTCAACTGTACTTCACAATTACCTCAAACAATGGTACTACCATAACCCCTGACACAACAACCTGTCTACTAGGAGTAACAATTGATAACAACCTTAGCTATGATGACCACATTAGTTCTACAATAAAGTCTGTTAACAAAAAACTAGGCACCCTTTACAGAATCAAACCCTTCCTCACCCCATCAGCCAGAATGACTATTGCCCAGACCCATCTAATCTCTACCCTGTTCTATGCTTCTGCGATATACACCAATCTATCCAAGAACAACCTTACCAAACTTTCCACCATTTATAATAATATAGTCAGATTTGCCACTGGTAGCCCATTTAGATCTCATCACTGTCTCAACCTTAATCAACTGGGATGGCTAGAACTGCAAAATCAACTACTCTGTCAACAACTAGTTATCACCCAAAAGATCCTTTATCACCCTAACAATACCCCTCTCCTCACTAATCTGATCACACCATACAAAAATCTTGAAACTACGCTCAGCTAATAAGCTCCTTGTTGCCACTACTAAGTCAAAAAACAAAGCTGGGGACTCACTTTTCTCCAACACAGAAGGTAAAAACTGGAACCAGCTTCTTACTGAACTATCCACCCTTGCCTCTACTTTCCAATTTAAAAAACATCTTAAAGAACATTTTAAATCTCACTGGCTTTGTCCATGCTCTAACCCTGACTGACATCTTATTCCCTTTCTTGCTCTCTCTACACTTCTCTTCCATACTATTCTTTGATGCTTACTTTGTAATCTATAAAAAAAAAAAAAATACATATATATATATATATATATATATATATATATATATATATATATATATATATATATTATTGTCTTTGTTTATCTCTCTGTTATTGATATTACTTCAACCTACTAAATGACTTATTACTATTTTTGTTCTTGCCAACACAGACAATGTACTGTAACTTCACTATTTACTAAATACTGTATTCTTTGTCACTGCTAGTGCTTGGAGCTTTTCTCCCCAGGCCTCTATTGAAAATGGACATATATCCAGTTAGACTAGCCCGGTCAACAAATGTAAAATAAAATAAATAATAAATAAATAAATTATATATATATATATATATATATATATATATATATATATATATATATATATATATATACATTTCTGTGATGTGTAAACATATATATATATATATATATATATATATATATATATATATATATATATATATATATATATATATATACACAGACACATGTATAGCCATTTGTATAAACATCTCTGCGCACCCTTTGTGACACAGAATGATTCTGAAGGAATTGAAGTGTACACAAAGCACAGGCAGCTCTTCTATTATATCAATCAAATTTTAATTTGTACACCAGAGAAGGGATGGTTGTTGTGTATGTGGATTTTGGGGTGGGGACTGATGGGTAAGGAAATACACCCAGATCATTTCTGTGTTACTGTCCCACAGTGGCACAGGAAAATAACATACCCAACAGTAGTCATTCTTGACTGTCTGTTCTTTTCTATTCCTACCTATGAAATATTCTGTAGACTCCACTCACCACAGATGACTACCATGGTGTGCAGCATGTTAAAAGACATAACACATGTGTATGCCTGGCTACAGGGTAGTCACATACACACAAACACACAAACACTTGCCAGTAATGTACTTACAGGTTTTGCCTATGTAACGGTTACTAGTAGAGTGGTAAGCAGTTGGGGGATGTGGCACAGAGCCCATACAATTACAGTTAATCTGATTCTGCGTCTAAACTGGGTGACATGATAGGAATGATTACTTGGAGCGGGGAGGGGGGAAAAGGGTGGTTTAGCAGATGACAAGGATAAAGGCCAGTGAAAAGGTGGTTTCACTTTGGAAAGCAGTAAAACCCACTCCCATGATAGGATGCAGACACAAATACACACGCACAGAGATTTGCAGACACACAATCGCCAGTGGTGGGATCAGAACTCCTGCCTATCTACAGATCACTATTACAGTACTACACAGTTACAAAACACACCACAGAGATTACACATTCCTAAGCAGTCAGAATGCCCTTCTAAAATTGAGGACATCAACAGGGATACTGACAGTTAAGATGTACATAGCTGTAAACCTATGTGTTTAAAGTAGGAGACCATCACAACCTGTATGCACAAACAAGACTCATCATTTGCAGTTAAGACACAGGTAGGCCTGCGAGGTGTATTTGTAGCACAACAAGCCCTGTACTGGAGTATGTCCATCTGTGGAATGGACTACTACTATCACTATACAGGGTTACAGTGGGCATGCTCATACACTAAGAATCACAGGACTTGTTTGGATGCATTGACTCCAATTACACAAGGTGACAGTGGGCATGCTCAGACACTTAGTAGCACATGGCCATTTGGAATGCACTCTGACTCCAACTACACAAGGTTATACTGGGCATGCTCATACACTTAGAAACAAATGGCTTTCTTGGATGCACTGACTCCAATTACACAAGCTGACAGTTGGAACAGTGGCATGTGCAAATATAATATGTGAGCCACACTGTCTAATGGTACTGAGGTGCAGGTGTCAAGATGACCGCGGCCACCTGTGTTAGTAGTTGTCATTATAAGCAGGACTGTTCCACTAAGTAAATCTCACATTGGTCATCTACACAATGTCTGCTGCTGTCCGTCACCTTAGATGTAGCATGTGATACCAAGCGCAATACTGCCACTGGCAGTGATGTCATGGTACAAGTGGCAGCTGCTTCACCAATACAATGAGCCAATGTCCTGCTGTAATTATGAGGTTGTCCAGTGTCTGTAATTCCGGGATGACATGAGTGAAAGAAGACAAGCCTTTGTGACATATCACATGCAGCCATCATTCAAGGGAGTGTGGATAATATCTAGGTTGCATTTACCCATATAGTGCCATTCCAAGGAAAATGTCCTAAACACAGAAGTGACACCCTGACACCTACAAGACAATTGCATTGGATGCTTATGTTAACCAGTGCTAGATGTGTGGCTTTCATAATCCACTTGCTCAATGTAGAACCTACAATGGGGAATACTGACATCTGTGCAGTGAGGAACACTTGGCTGAAGGCTCTGTAGTGTACAATAGAACTACCACCATATAACTCAGATCCAAACATGTGGGCCATAACACTGGTATGGACCACTCCAGGTGGTGGTGTCCCCATGTTCATACAGGCTACTCACAAGTAAAGACCACTACTCCAACTTAATTCATCACAGATGAGTCAGGTACAGGTGACAGTGGCAAAAGCTGCATTCTAGCTTGTATCCTCATATACATCCCCCACCCTGTCCTCAGACTACCAACACACATCCATAAATGTGGTATGAAACATTATGGTACAACAGCAAATAACCTTCGACTGGTGGACTGTACCTAGCCCTACATCAACTGTGCAAAGTACCCATGTACTGACACAGTTGCATAATGTGTTATGCAATTCAATAATACCACTGTTTCTAACCAGGTCAGTTGTACACATACCAGGTCCCTTGGAGGTTGTCAGGAGTAACACAGTTGACTGTTGCTATACACCAGTAAACAACACCCTCATGGTCGGATATGACCTAGACGTACCTGCCCTGGATATGTACATCCCACACTCATACACCATACATGTAAATACCATAGCTGTTGTTGTACTTTGTACATACAGGTGGCTACATTCATTACACGCATGCACATGCTAATGGTACATAAGGTTTGATATCTATGTTGACAGAGGTAATAATCCCTCTCTACTGATCACCCATAACACCTATCATATCATACAACAATCCATGTGGCATGTATGTCATTAGACATGTCCACCAAATGCAATGCCTACAAACATACACAAATAACAAGACTGTAGGCCTTACACACATGACCTGTATTGACAGACTCAGGGAAATACAGCTATGCTCTGTATGTTCCTGTGTAGTAACAGGTGACATGTCCATGACATGTACAGCCATGTGTGACCCACAGCTCCTACATATACCCCCTGTCAACAAATGAAAGCCATGCATGCCATGTGCTGTCTGGACATGCATCTTATTAACACAATAGCCACAACGTGCTGGGTTGAGATGTTCATAAGCCACAGACCTCACACATGCTTGAATAAGTGTAATGCCTAGCTCAAACAGAGCACATTGCTGGCACTCTTTCAGTAATCATGAGGTGTGTGTGGCATATGAGGTGTATGTGGCAAATATGATGTGCTCACTGTTGACCATTACAGTGCCCTGGCAACACAGTGGAACTGTCAACTAACAGTTTGTGGCATCATGACATGGAATATCTGTGTGTCGCTTACTGATATGTGCTATTGGCGTAAATGTCCACTTAGCCACTCAGTGAAGGTGGTTGTGTGTCCTACCGGTACATGAAAAGAACATCCAATATGGTGTAATGCTCAGCTAGGTTTCACACATGGTGTGGGGAAGGTGTGGAATGTATCCGCTTGACCTGATAGTCCACTTACTGATGGAGACTGCATATGTGTACATGTATTGATGTGTATTTAGATTCCATGTGTGTGGAGTGTCTGATATTTGAAGGTGACTGTTGTTTTAGTGCAGCATGCAGTTGCAATGCAGCCTCAACATTGCCAAGTGTATATGGTGATATGCTCAAAGTACAGTAAGCTGTACTTTAGGTATGGACAGATGTTTGGACATAACTACTAAGCAGTGGGGCTACTTTGCAGATGAATGATTACTGAAGACAGCTCACAGGTGTGTTACAACCATTCCTACAATAACTTGTGTAACTGCTAAGCTCTGGTGTTGTTAATTGAAGGGGAAGACACACACAGTAGAATGCAGTACGGGTAACACTGAAGGCAAACCTCTTGACATCTGTAACAGAAACACCTCCCCTGTGCATATATTGTGCATATGTCAGCACAGTTGGCAAAGGTAAAAGGCAGTAAGCTTTGTAGTGCATGCGATAGTGCTGTAACTCTGCAATACGTTCCATGAGATAGGCAGGTGTTTGATTCCCAGTACTGGCAAGTGTGTGTGTATGTGTCCATATATGTCACATATGGTGGGGAATACATCCCCAATGTCTTTTACTCTCCTGTACACTGTTGTAGACATCTGTACAGAGTGAAGTGTAGAAAGCAAGACATAGGCAGGGGTGTGAATCTCACACATGTCAAGTGTCTGTATGTGTGTGACTTAGGTGTATATCTTTGTGAATGCCACAGTGTGTGTGTGTGTGTGTGTGTGTGTGTGTGTGTGTGTGTGTGTGTGTGTGTGTGTGTGTGTGTGTGTGTGTGTTTATGGCTGTCTGATCCCTGGAGTGAGACTGTATTTTACCATGCTCAAAATATAAAACCCCCTTCCCACATCCACTCACTGCAATCTAGTATCCCTGTTGAATTCATCAATCTTAGAAGGGCATTCTAACTGCCTGTAAACATGTAAGCCCTGGGGTGAGGCTTGTTTTACTATAGTCTATTGATATCCTCTGCTCACCACATACACTCACCACAATCTAGTATCCCTGTGGATGTCCTCAATCATAGAAGACCATTCTGACTGCCTGTAAATGTGTAATCTCTGTGGTGCGTCTGATAACTGTGTAGTGCTGTCAAGTGTGTGTGTGTGTGTGTGTGTGTGTGTGTGTGTGTGTGTGTGTGTGTGTGTGTGTGTGTGTGTGTGTGTGTGTGTGTGTGTGTGTGCGTGTTAGAGTGTGTGTTTCTGTGTCTGTGAATCCCTGAGTGTGTGGGTGTGTGTTTGCATCCTGTCATAAGAGTGGGTATAGCTGCTTTCCAAAGACAAACCACCTTTTCAACTGGCCTTTACCATTGTCATCTGCTGATCCACTCTTTTACCTCCTCCCTGCTCCGGGTAACTATACCTGTGATGGCACCCACTATGGATGTGAGGCTCTAGCCACAGTAGCTTACTACACAGCTATCATGCTCTTGGACCATTATATCAGTAAACATGTTTGAAACTTGGGAGATTATAACTGTGATGTGGTAGCTATGAAGTGCATGCAGGCATTGTCATACAGACCTGTGAGTAATCTAACGTTACATATGGGACACTAACTGACAACACTGACATCCCCTTTGTAGTCTGTATGCACACATTTGGCACATGCAATAACACCTGCAAGAGGAAGGCAGAACATCAAGATCAACATGCAGTTACTGGTGTTACACATGATACATACTGTCAACAGTACAAAATGCATTCTAAAACTCTATTACATGGTATGGCTGCTGCCTGTCAACACTACTCAACAATGGTAATCTACAATTGTCTTCCTAGTATGTTCACCCTGTACATCAGACCATATGATCATGTCCCTGCACCGATGGTATGGATGACAGGGATGCGGCACAGACATCATCATATGCATAGGGTGATAATGTTTGCCAGTGGCATGGGCTGCACCATTGGATGACATCATGTGTGTGGGTTAAGGCCTTTCATCTTATTGGGCATGTGTGGATGTTAAGCATGTGTGTGTGTTGAGGTGCCCTACATTTGTTTCTGGTGTGTGCGTGTATGTATGCACACTAGTCTGGCATGTGGCTGGCCTATACAGGGGCATTATTGACAGCTGCAGACTGTACAGGACAGGTTGTACAGTTCACGGTGTCTGGCCATGGCCATGTGACCTGCGCCTGCCAGGGGATGCATGGCCACTACCAGGCAGAGGTCCAGATTGGGTACTGTCTGATGACACATGTCCACCGGAACCATGTCCCTGTTGGAACCATCCAGGACCATGTGCATATGGCCTGCTGTGTCCTGGTGTGGACAGCACTGCACCAGCTGCACTGCTGCTGCTACTGCCACTATGGGAGCGGGCATGTGAAGTAGCATGTTCACATACACCTTCAACAGTTGGTGTAGCTGGCCTACATCCACGTGCCTGATGCCTTACTCACATCAGATGTTCTAGCACAGACATTCCAAGCTCGAGGATCAACATGCCATGGTCAAGGACTCCCACCATGTCACACAATCGTCCATCCAAAACATCTGCAAGCTGATGGTGAGCATTTGCAATTGCCTGGATGTTGTCAGTTAAAGAATGGACAGCAGTCCTCTGAAGCCTCGGACCTTCTCTGTTTTGCCATTCAAAATGTGCCTGTGCCTCTATTACAGCCTGAAACTTGCATCTGGTGACACCAGCTGATGTGCTATGTTTTGCAGGAGCATGTTGGCCAGAAGCTCCTCTACAAGCAGCCCTGGGCACATGCCTGTGTGGGGCATTGTCAGTCAGCTGGCTGGGATCATGGTGTGCAGGCACACCTTCCATAGTCTCCACACTTTCCTGTTCCATGCTACCACCTGCCACCTGTCCTTCCACTATGGCCACTGGTGATGGGGTATGTGTAGGCATGACAACTGTGTGTGGGGATGAGGGAGATACAGGTGGAATGCCAACCAATGACACAGATTCAGCCCCTGACAACCCTGCCTGTGTCTCAGTCCTACTTTCATCATCACTGCTAGAGTCTGCAGGGACACTAACAGCAGGTGGACCACAGCAGGCCAACACACCCTACATCACCTGTGAGGGGCAGACTAGAACTGTACATTACCAGTTATATATCACATTACAGACACACAGAGACAGACACACAGGCAGACACACAGACAGACACATGATATGGCACACAATGGCATGCAACATGCATGTGATATGGCAGAAGGCATTCAGCCTAGACAATTATAGTGGTAGTTATCATACATCCCTGAGTTGCACACAACAGCATGCATGTGTTATGGCAGAAGGCATGCAGCTTATACAACTATAGTAGTAGTTAGCATACATCCCTGTGTTGCACAATTTGCATTAGTAGGTTATGCCCTAAACCTGCAACACAATGCATGCACTATGCACCATTGCACCGCACTGCCATGTTTTGTGCACCATACCCCACATCATAACAGACCATCACTAACCTGGGTACATCTGCCAGTAATGTTTTGTGTTGGCCACTGCCCCTATGTGTGAGGAGGACATGAACAGAAGGGTATGTTGAGTGAATACTATGTTTGTCAGAGCCCTAGCTTGCATATCTCCCCATAAACAGTGCATGTCTGTTCAACATTATTTCGCTTACCCCTGAGCTGAGTCTACAGACAATGTGCATGTGGCTGTACACACATGTTTGACATGGCTGTCCCTACTTTGCAATGGTGCCACAGACCAGCACAGGTTAACAGTACACTGGCCTGATGTGTGGCATATGACTTTGCCAATCACATGTAGTATGACATGTCTTCTGCTGAAGTGATGACTGGCATGCATACATATTTAGCACAATGGTGTCCTTTCAAATATACAATGAGGTACTGGTATCCCAATGCAGGGGCATGTTATATTAGCATGGACCTTCAGCTGACGCAATGTTGTCAGTCCACCCTACAGATATACAGTGACATAATGCACATTGAGCTGATGTGCATAGCCATTGCAGGGCATCATGTGGCTTCACTATTGCTATACAGTGTGCGTTACAGACACAATTCATAGCCATTACTGTGTTCAGATACAATACATATCTAATGTGGAATGTGACCCATGTCACTGAGGTGTATACACACTAAACCCTAATGTGGAATGTGTGACACAGGTCACTGAAGGGTATACAGATGACACCCCTGCACATCTGCAATCATATTGCGGATGCCTTGCAACTATGTCCAGACATGGGTAACTTTGCAGTACGCCATGTTCCACATGCCATCTGTGTACCTTAAAAACATGAGGAGCAACCATGACAGTGATCTCTGACACCAGCAAGGTGAATGTACTGTAACTGTGGCTTGCTGTTGTTGTATGTGTATGTTGTGCAACACATGTATGTATTTTGATACTGTATAGGTTAAAGCTTTCATGTCGTGACACAGGAAAACTGTTCAAGACATGTTTTGTGGTGCTTTGATGTCATGCCTACACAAGGTGTGCACAGCCCTGTATGATGTTTAGTGTGTCACATCTGCAATATAATCATTACACAAAGGCCATAGTTGTATTGTGTTGAGCCAGTGTACAACAGGGTGTACACACATGTACATCCCTTCTACTGTGTATGTTGCTTCATGTTTCTGGCTATCCTCCACGGCCATGTGTAAACATGTTTTGTCCAGTGGTTGTGATGGGCATCTATTTCATATGTCAGTGTTGTCCCATATGACATACACCTGTAGATGTCATATGCTCCACTGAGGACAGGTTTATGCAGACAAAGGGTGGTCTGTTTGGGATGTGAGATATGTTTTTCAGGATAATTAACCAGTGTTGCAGTCAGCCCACAAAATGCCATGGGCATGTCAGATAGCAGATGACCTTGTGTGACATTCATAGCAAGGGTATACTCCACAAGGGTGACACCTGTCGGTTTGTCATAATCCAGCTCCAAAACATATAGAGTGTGTGCACACATATGCTCTCTGTATAGTACTGTTTGTATTCCCCACATTTGTGATGCTGATCTGTAGTACATGTCCCTACAGTGAACCACACCTCCACCATTGTATTTACAGCTGTCCACACACCTGGCAATGACAGTTTGCAAAGTTTAGTGTAGGTGTTTCATAAAGTCTTTAAATATTCCACATGGGTAACCACTGTGATGCATTGCAGGTCTGACCTGTATATATTAACAGGATCACCATACATTATGTGCACATGAGTTAAATGGCCACATGGCAGATAGCATGCATCTAATATGATATATGCGTTATAAAGCCTGATAAGTAAAACAAACTCCCCAGCCGCAGGATGCTGCTGCTGTGAAATGCCAGAGGTACCTAAATAGGAGTGTCAGAGCAGTATGATCATCATCCACACCTGTGCAATAGCTACAGGGTGCAATGTGCATGTTGGCACATAACCCAGTACAATAGACTATGCTATGAAGCATGCACATCTGTGCCTACATAGAGTAGCAAACTATAGTATGTGGCTTGTGTACATACATGCCTTGCATATGATGTTAAGTTAAATATTGTACAGTAACACATGCATCTATATTAAATATACTTGTGTTAAATGTGCAGAAGTGACTTAACGGCCAACTCCTGGTTCAGTGGTTGTGAGACACCCACCTCCACAATACTAGCTGAAGCTTGTGGATGGAGTTCTGTATGTGTCCCCAGGTTGGCCGGGTGTTCCTCAGTACGTGTGAGTGGGGGCTGGGTGAGTGCCCCTCAACCTGTTGCAACTTATTCCCTGGCGATTGCATTTGCACCCTGTTTCACCCGACTAATTAAGCCAGTGCAGTGTCAGCACACCTGCTGATAGGTGCGAATGTGGCCACCGACATCATTTACCCTCCTGAAAAGTTCCTCCTACTGGGAATCCCAGTGCTGTGCATCCTGTGGCACATGTCTGAAAAGTGTCTCATGGTTGTCAAGGAGGCATGGAATGAGGACCTCATCCTCCATGCAGCTGTACAGTGGCAGCCTGGCATGCGGCATACCTGGAAGACATTATGATGGTGACAGGTCACAGTAACTCACAGAAGAGTACAGATGTACAGCTGCACATACATGTGTATCATATTTATTATAATTATAAATATGGCTTTGCAAATCTGCATGACACTAGCACCACTGACATGTTTAACTCACACACATTTGACACTTACTGGTGATTTCATGTTATCACCATATATGTGTGTGCCAAGTGATGACATTGCTCATACTCCATGTGGATGTTGTCTTGATGTGGGCATGTCTGTTTGCCTGTACTGGTGCTTTTACCTATCAGCACATGCCTGGATGTGCTGACATTAATGCAAGAGACCTTAATGTTGTGTATATGTCACATATATAGTCATATACAGCCTTAAGGGACATGACCTGTGACCCTGCAGACTTGCTCACAGCAAGTTATACGTGTATGTGTTTTGCCATATGCATCTACATGGCACTGTACAGCAGTATAGCATCCTGCCATGTATTACCTGTGTTGCACATGTGAAACACATGGGGCAATGGCTAGCTTGATGGTATTTTCAGGGTTGGGTATCAACTATAGCATGTATGGTCATAGTGAACTAGTAGGCTATATGCCCTGGGCCATGTATGAGCATAGGCTGAAAGGTTACCTAGCTGTAGCCAACAGACAGATAACTTTCAGTGGCCAGTTCAAGCAGTGCCACAGAAGTGATCCACAGGTTTACTGATATATTTGCCATGCGGTCATCACACCATGTCTCAAAGAGGGGCAATGTGCAGCTATGCTTGACAGGGATGCATAGTATGGCAAGAGTATGTAAAGTGTATGGGACAGGGATCTGTCAGGCATGTTATGATCCTTGTACTAGACAGGTGGATGTCCATGACGTATGTGTTTATTTGAAATCAGGATGTGTAAGTGTAGCATGTCCAACATCTCTGGGTTGGACATGGCTTTATTCAGAGTAGGCATCATGCTACATAGCGGAGCTAGGATTTGGGAAGGCCGGTGTAGGCCATCTGAACATGGCCAATAACACTTAAAGGAAATATGTGAACTATTATGGGTCAATTCAGTGTTGAGTATGGGTGAGCAATGATCTCTATATTCATGGATGGCACCCTGTAATGATTAGGGGTGCCACTTACGACTACCTGACTGGTGTGGTGAAGTGACTATCAAAGGAAAGACTACTGTCCAGTTGGTTCCCATACACACACAGTTTCCATTATGTTGCCCACTGCCTAGGTGGTAGTTCATGGGTACAGGATTTTTAACATAGGGGATGACAATGCAATACTTTGCAGTGAGATTGTGGCCATACGTCAGACACCACACATCTGACCCACAAAGGCCCTTCTGTATGTTGCCCACTGCACTCATTGAGTTAACTATAGCTCCAAGTTCATAGTCATTTGCAAACATCAATAGTCAGATGCCTTCTGTGTTAGTCTGTGTGGTATAGATTTAGATAACAAAGAGGGGGAGTACCAGGACTGAACCCTGTATTACTGTAGTCGGCACTGGTTTGCTGTGCGTGTATTAGTCAGACACCTTCTGTAGTGTTGGTTCTGCCAGTGGTCCATTTGTTAACCAATCATGTGACATGGGTATATACACCTAGTTTACTGAGTGTAGCTGGAACCCAGTATGGGTGATGGTGTCCTAAGACCTGGAAAGTTTGGGATATGCTGTGTGATTCAACCTTACTGTCATCTACATCTGTACTGACTACATCAAATACGTTGATCAAGGTTCATGACCTTACAGACCACACTCAGCAGGGTAGTAGTGTACTATTTCCCATTATCAGTGGTGTCTCCCCCTTTGTGGGGTGTGATAACTGTTGCTGTGCACCATTCAGTGTGTACACAGCCTGACATGCAGCCTGACATGCAGCCATGATTGCACATGATGTGTAGGTGGAGAGCTAATTGTTCTGATGTTTGTGTACAACACATCCTGTGATGTTGACAGGTCCCATGCAAGCTGTATGTATTGCTTTAGAGAGTGCAACTTGTATCTGCATAGTTGTTATTACAGGGACTCTGTAGTGTACATGAATATATACATATATGTACCTGTTGGTGGGGGTGAGAGTGGGTTTAAGTTATCACAGAAAAAACAGAAAAAATACCCAAATGAATAAAGTAACAAATGTAACAAAAATAAATTGAGCAACAACAACAAATCACTGGTTACACACTGCAGAAATAAAACTCATTTAATAAAAAAGTTAGCGCTTTCACAGATATGTTCTGCTTCATCAGACTGTTGCTTAAGTTATCACAGACCCTATCTGGATGAACAAGTGCTATTCCTGTAGGTGCAGTACTTCTCATGCCATAGTGCTGCGAAGCAGGGCAGGTGTTGCCATTGCCATTACGATTCATGACACAGCTATAGAATGCTCTGTGGTTGGCCTCATAATATGTGGCCGATTAGTTTCACAGTCGCTTTGTGTGGTCTTATATGGTGTATCTAAATCTTACTGAGACTGACCAGGGATCACCTCCACTCATGTGTGTTCACTCTTGCAACAGTTTCTACCTTCTGTGGTACAGTTTATGGCAGGGTACCACCAGTCTGCCTTCCTGTTTGTGTTTGATTGAATCTTGGTTCTGTTTCAATAGCACAATCACTGCACTAATGTAAGTGCTTAAAGTGCATTTGTGTAGGATTCAGCATTTGCACATGCATTGTCCACCTGCATCAGTGCCATGACATTCACCACTTCTGTCTTAAGAAGCATAACATTGGCTTTGGAGACTGACTATGTTTTGCATACTGTTAGCCCTGTTTGTGTGAATATGGTGATTCAGGTCATTGTGGTGATGAAATCCAACATGCATTGAGCACAGGCATTGGTACATGTGGAGTCTTCCCAGGTAATAGTGAGATAGTTGAGAGTAGCCATTATTATGGTTTTCTGTCTCAAACCTATTATTCCCCATTAGAGCACAATATGACGGTTGAGAATTCAGAGGCATGGCAGGTGATCTGCAGCAAGGTGCAATTTGGCTTCCACTTTGGCAAAGAGGTAGTTGCTCAGCATAATGTATCTGAAGTTATGCAAGTGCAACTAGCCTGTGGGTGCACATATCCTTCAGGAATATGGCCTGTGTGTTCCACTAAAGGATAATGGCCAAAAGGTGAGGTATGTGTTATAACATGGTCATGCAGGGGTGCTCTCTAGAGCCTTGAACCATATCACAGTCACTGCACAGATATGTTATCCATGTTAAGGACTGACGTACATGAGTCCATATTGAGTTTCCAAAATGCATCATTGAGTAGCTAAACATGCAGTTTATTGCTTGCTGTCCCTGTGACAGCAGTGGAATTGTCACTTGGACCTTGAATGATGAAGGCACTATAGGGGAAGCATGAGCCCTAGCCAGTATCCAGATTCCCAGGGGTGACAGGTGCAGGCCCTGTCTGGCAAAGCATCATGGTCTGTCAAACATGCTATCCCAGGCAGAGAGATACTGGATACCCTTTGGATTACACTAGTACATTAGGCAATTAGGAAATACAATCCTTTTGTCCCTGTACTGCAGTATCATTCTGGGCAATGACAGACTGCTACCCAGGCCTTGGGTCATACCTGCATGGGCTATAAGACCTGACAGTTCTTACATGTGTGTTTCCATGCAGTCCGGGCTACGGCATCCCAGGTCCTGCACAACAACATGGAATATGCCAGAGCCATGTGTACAGTTTGAAAGGTCTGAGTGTATGGGTATGTGGCTAATCATGGCAGACAGGCAGCTGACAGTATGTTTGCACTCATATAGCTTGGTGTGTGACATAATGCTGGACTTTGCATTCACATATGAGTAATGTTGGGCATGTTTCTGGCCACGTGTTCTGAGGAGTGGCACAGTTTTGCAACCTATGTCATACAGTTTGTGTACTTTGTTGTCTGTCTATTCCAGCTTGGGAGGTCCCTTGCTTGGCCAGATAATTGGAAGCCTCTGTGAATGTGTGTGTTTTCTGGTGGTATGTGTGGGTATTCTTACTGTGTTCTGGTAAGGGTATGTGTTGAGTGTGGTGATGAGATGCATGTGTTAACCTACACCGCATGACTGTCTAGTCAAGTCATGGCTGTAGACTGGACTGCCTTCCAGCTTGCCTCTGTAGCGGCATCCCAGACAATGTGTGGGGTGTAGTGTTAGGTGGGTTTGGCAGTGTACATGGCATAGGGATTACATTCCCCCAGGATGGCCACATACACAAAACTGACATTAGGAAACACCAGTAGCTGACTAGTGGACATGCCTGTATGAGCAGTCAGTACTACAAGTACCAAGTACTGTATTTAGTTTACTTATTGCTTATGAAGATGTTTTAGATGGAGATGCTCACAAGTACATATTTGAGTTATGGACGTGTAAACACTGGCTATTACAGAAACATAGTAGCTAACTTTAGCGGCAATCCTCATCTGAGGAGCACATCACATCCTGATAGTTGATTACAGATGACTCAAGTGTCAACAGGTCTGTATCCTTTTCTGGGTATATACACACATATCCACCAGAACCATGAGGTCTGTTGGGCATGGACAGCCACTCCCCAAACAGAGTCAAGTATCAATAGACTCTGCTGCCACTATCAACTTGATCAGGATATACTCAGATAGTGTAAGCCATCAACTATGAAGCAGCTATTACACATGAGCAACATCCTACACTCCTACTGCAGATGTTACACTGGAGTTGAAGATGATATGCAACTTGTTTCATTAGCAGTACTGTGCAAAACCTTACATACAGTATTTGGAAGCAGCTGTTAGGTTGGCAATGAGAGGTTAGGCTACACAAACATGAATGTTCAACCAGTGGGTCTCTACTGTCAGTATCCACTCTATGTAGGTGTGCAAATAGCCATTTGTCCCAGCACTGTAACAAGGGTCACAACACATTTGCATAACATGTACACATGCACAGCTGTTATTGCTTGCAAACAATACTAGAGAGGTGGATATTACATGACTTATGTGCATGGATCATTACCTAGCTCTTCCAATTGTCTTTGCTATCATGCTGCTAAACTGCCAGATAAATACAATTCATATGTATCCTGTTATTGAGTATTGTAATTGCCAACAGACATATATCTAATGTTTGCATAACATAACACAAATGCTATGTAAGACGGAATACAGATGAGACAGATCTGCCTAGGATACTGTACATTACACAGTTATTGGCACATTATCCCACAATGCAAATCATATTTGCAAAGTAAGCCCACCTTTGACATGTTCATCTCACTAATACACCCATACATATGTCTACTGTTACAATATATCAACATATACTATCCCCTGTTATAGCACATACTTGTTGGACCAACCCTGACACAGACAGTGGCTGGAAAAGAATTAATGAATTCCAAGCCCAAATATATCATCCCTTGTGGTGTATGAGGAGTTTGCCTTGTGACCTTCAACAGTACACACATAGAATACTACAGGCATAACTACTGCTCAACAATGCATTACTACAAGATAGCTATTTCCACTATATGCATTGATTACACTGTAATTATTACAGAACAGGTACTACATACAGAGACATACTACAATGTATACATGCCTTATTGGTAATTGGAGGTGTTATTAAGTGGTATTTTGTTTATTTCGATCTTTGTTTTATTTATTTTTTGGGGGTATTTTGTAATGTTCTGCAGGTATATAGATGGGTTGAATGTGTGACATGCCATCCTTTTATAGTTAGAGATCAGTACCATGTGCTATCCTGATCACCAATTGGTGTTCCAAAGTAGTTAATTACATGCACATCAGCTATGTAGCTAGTCTATTAGCCAATACCATGGTAACAGTGGAGTATAATTGAGTAGTCCAATTGGGCATTATCCCTCTGCCTTAGTTGTGAGGAAGACAGCCTGTAAGTCTGGTCTGAAATCTATTGCAACAGCTGTATGGAAACAAACTCAACTATATTGTGTGTTAATGTCTAGATGTTTTGGTCTACATGTGAGTACTGCTGTTATATTTTTGAACATTGCTACTTGTGCAGGGTTTGTCTGTAACTAATACTTCTGCATATGTTTCAGTATGGCCAGGTTGTTTGACCAGCTGAAGACTGTATGTCTATGCATATAATGTTAGACGGTTTACAGTGTGCTCACCAGGTAGCTTTAGTTTGGTGTTAATGTATATCATACTGTGCAGGTAATCAGTAATTGGTAACACATCCTGGTGTAATTACATATTAACCCTATGAAACGTGATTTGTTCAAACAAACCCTGTCACATCAGCAGCTGTTCCATTGTATAACAGCAACTATTTCACATAGGGCCATGTTAGTGTGACTCTGTCTAGGTATGTCAAGGTATCATCAGATGTCATACAGTAGGTGAATAATTGGTAATGGTATGACAGTATGTATTGGTGTAATTAGTTTTGGTGTGGGGGAGATGTTGGTGGGTGTACATAGCAGATGCAGGTGTGTAGATACTGCTTTTATACATATTCTATAAGTGTGTGGGGGTTCTTTCCCTATGTGAACACCTATCCCTTAGTGGACTAATACTATGGTAATTGCAGGCTGATTCATTAAGGCACTGTTAAATGCTTCCTGTACTGCATGCAGGTAATGTTAGTCCTTGAATCCTTTTGGCCATACATCGGAATGTAATAAAGGTTTGCTAAATAGAAGATGTCTGTGTATTTCTGTCATGGATATTTGCAGTCATTGTAGTTGTGTTGGTGACTAACCCTATTTGGCTCATGTTCGTATGACATACTTGTAATAGTGTACTGGTATATACTCTTCATATGTTATGTTCATATTGTTTGGGAGGGGCAGAATGTGTGATTGCTATGGTCCATGTTATACTCAGATATGAATACTTCAGATGCTGTATACACACATGTATGTATATATATATATATATATATATATATATATATATATATATATATATATATATATATATATATATCTTCATGTACCGGTAATATATATTATTGCATACATTTATATGTACCTCCATAGATATGTAGATGTTTTTAACCTATCTATATATCTATTTAAATGTATATATATATATATATATATATATCAACATGTATCTATCTAGCTATATATATATATATATATATATATATATATATATATATATATATATATACACCTTTCATTGGGTACATGGCAGTTCATCATATTTCCACTCAATCTTCCCTTTTGTATTTTAACCTGTCTGAAAACACAGCTGACATAGGTACATCTCAGGTAGCTTAGGGGTAGGTTATTCTAAAGATGGTGTACATGGTTGTAGGTTCTAATCCTGAAAGGGGTTATTATTTTACTTCTCAGAGCAGGCACTGCTAGGGAAAGGGTTATTAATGCACATTTAAGCAGTTGTAAGCTAGTTTGTCCGTGTTCTGCGGAATGGTAATCAAAGGTTACACCTGTGAAGTGCTTATCCATTTAACATTGTCTAAGAGCCGCTTACCGTCGTGCAAAACCATGCAAACCCACTTAAAACTGCTTAAAAGTACCTTAATCAACCTGCAAGCAACAGCCCTTATTCTGGCCCTCATAAAAATAAACAGCACTTGCACTTAGGACCATGAACACCACAGTTACTGACATTACCACTAAGGCATCTGAGATATGTACAAGTGTTATGGGTTTTAGAATATACCTCTTACTACAAGCATTCCTCACTACTGAAAACAAAAGTGACAATCAGTTTGTGTACATATGTATAATACATGTTAATGTTCATATGTTTGTGGAGTTATGCCTTGCAATGTGACCTGACAGGGTGTATTAGGGATGTGCATGGTACTAGTTTTGTGTTCTTTTTTTGTTGTCTCCATACTCCATGTATACACCTCCAGTTCACTTATTGAACATCCAACCCAGGCTCACCTTGATGCATAATTGCATTACCCATCATTCCTCCCCCACCCCAAACTCCACATACACAGCAACCATCCCTTCTATGGTGAATTAAGTTAATATCCATTGTTATAATACCAGAGCTGCATGTGTTTTGTGTACACTTCATTTTCTTTGGATTGTTTCTGTGTCACAAAGTATGTTCATAAATGTTTATATATATATATATATATATATATATATATATATATATATACATATATATATATATATAGCAATAGATGTGTCTGTATATATATATATATATATATATATATATATATATATATATATATATTTATATATATATATATATATATATATATATATATATATATATATATATATATTCATATATATTCATATCTATGTGCACACATCACTGACATGCAAATATATATATATATATATATATGTATTAGTTTTTAACAGTTATACATATGTAGACTTGTATATGTTGATTCACAAACTACAGTACATTACAATGTACTGTATATATGTACACAAAGTGACTGTCCCATTTGTTGTCAATACTGTGGAATGCCTGAAGTAAAAGGTTTTATTCTAAAACCCATGAAACATGTATGGAGCTCAGGTGGCTTAATGGTAATTTCAGTGATTATGGTGTGTATGATCCAGGGTTCAAGACTGGTGATGGTCTAACTTTTATTAGGCCAGAATACAGGTCTTTTAAGTAGTTGTAAACATGTTTAAAAGTGATTGTGTGACATTAAGGCTGCAGTTAAACATGGATAAACAAAATTTAAAAGCATATAACCTGTGTGCGCAAACACAGTCACATCCGCTAACTACTCAGGATATATAATCTCTGTTGACTTTACTCTTGAGCACGCATGGGTTTATATGGGTGTTTCAAATGTTTGTTAAATTGAAGATTACCACCTAAATATGCAAACTGTGGTTAAGGTATACTTTTTAACATAAAAAACATATCTGACTTTATTGGGATTTGAACCGCAAATGCATAAAAACTATGCAACGGCTCTAACCATTACACTATTGACATTAACATCGCTTCTGCCTATTTTTCTATTTAGAAGATTTCTATGTGTAAGCTAGGCTAAGCAAAGGGCAGTGACACACAGACCCACTGAGCTTCACATACTCTTGTAATAATAACATAAGAAATGAATGGGGAGAATATAAAATAAAATTCCTAACTACATTAGGCATAGCCCCTCACTGACACTCTTCAAGAGAAACGTTGAAGAGTGAATGGGGAATGGTAGATACACCCCAGGGATCCCACCATTGGCTCTGCTCCACAGAGGGATAGTTAATTAATCTATGGGGTGGCAAAAGCTGACACATTCTGGCTAGGCATATGAATGCCCTTGGGCAGTTAGCCTGGTACCTACCTATGAACCTATGAACCTATACATACAGTAGCAGTACATGCTGATAGCTTGATTTACTGTTCAGGTGTTGAATTACCTTGTGCCAATAGCAGTTGTGTGTGCAATAGTTGCGGGCTGCATATGTTGGATGCACACAGTAGACTGCCTGTACATATCAATTTACAGGTAGTCTTGATGTATGTGCCATCCATTTTTATTGTGTGTGCAGGTGGAGAAAGGTGTCAGTCTCTAGGTGCCTACACTGTCACTGTTTGTGCTATATGTTCCCTCTTTGCCAAGGCATGGGCATACTGGGCATGTCACCATCTGCCTACAGGGGCTGGCTCAGGGAGCTCGTGGTCTGAGTCCCTCTGTGCCTTTGGGGCCCATGGCAGTGGTGGTGGGCTGTGAGGGCCTTCACCATTCTGTCCCTGCTACAGCCATTTGCACAGGATCATATTGTGCAGCATGGCATATACTATGAAGATGTGGCCACATGTGACTGGAGAGTACTGCAAGGCTCCACTGGATATGTCCAAGCAAAGGAACCGTGATTTGAGCATCCCAAACATACGCTCTATGATGATTCTGGTTTGTGCATGTGCCTCATTATGGCATTCTTGCATGGGTGTGTGTTCATTTCTGATGAGTGTCATCATCCACGGTTCCAGTGCATAGCCAGCATCCCCCAACAGATGGCCATATGGGATGTCCCCCCTGGCAAATGCCTGATACAGCTGTGAGGCATGCCAGATGTAGGAGTCGTGATAGCTTCCAGGGCTGCAAGCACACGCATCCATGATACTGCCCTGGGCATTGCACACGACCTGGCAGTTGATGGAGGGATATCTCTTGTGGTTTATGTAGCGCCTACCCTGCTCACCGGGTGTTGACTTGTTGTGTATGAGTCTATTGCACCCAGTGCCTCCCGGTATTCTGCCACATGGTGGAAGAGATGCATATTGCTGGCCAACTCCTCCAGCATTCGGGGGAAGTATATGTGCTCAATGGCATGTGGTAACATGGCATCCAGGAAGTGGTGGAGTACCCTGGATGCTGATGCCTGTAAGATCCCCGTGATATCCTCAGTTGGCCTTTGAAAGGTACCTGTGGGTAGTATTCTCAGGCTTACACATACCTTGGTATCCACTGGGATGGGTTCCCCTCTGTTTTTTCTGGCTCTGAGGCGTGGCCGGCACAGCTCTGCAAGTTGCTGTAGGGTGTCCCTGTCCACCCTGTAACACTCTACTATCTCCAGATCATGTAGCCCCTGGTAGGTTACCCTGGGTCTGAACACTCTTCTCCTCCTCTGGTGCCTGTGGTGGTTGTCAGCACCCTCCTCCTCACCACCTTCAGTCTCCATCACATGCTGGTGGATCAAAGCAATGACAGCCTCTAACATGTACATATTAAAACTTCCCCATTTATATACACCAATGGTGCAGTGTGTATGGAAAACCACAAATGAGTGTGAGGTGCTTTCACACTTTATACTATTGTGCTATAGATGCTGCTGATGTAATTGGCTATGTGTGAGCAGTTCCAGCTGCAAGGATTCTTACTTATGGGTTTTACATTGATTACTGCAAGTGTGGGGGCTGTAGTGTGGAGTTATGATTGCCTGGCTTGATTCATCTGTTTTCCTTTAATTCCCTTTTAAACCTAGATCCCCTCCCATTGGCAGGCATGCATCCACCTGCCAGCTTTATTGTCTTAGTTTCTTTACCCAGTTGTGTGTTGCAAAGTGTGTTATGTAGCTGATATAATGCAATTCTACTTTGTTCTGCTGTGACACTGTACTGTTTTCTTTGCAGTACAGTCCCTCCCCTTTCCTGTTCTGTTGGTAGCTGCTAGCAGCCATGTTAGCTGTTGTCAATGGCCCACTGTAGGTTCCTAGGTGTTAATTGCTCATTTGTACTCCAATTTCCCTGCTGCAGTATTTCCTTATTTTTTTCATATATCCTTCCTGTTCCAGATCCAGTGTGCACCACGTATACCCATTTACCAGGTTTAAGCGCATTTTAATCTCTTTTCACATACATACTCAGTTACCTTGTGTGCTCTCAGCTAGCCAAAGCTAAAGCGAGTTAAACACACCCCTTTTCTTTAGCTTTGCTTATCTACTGGCAAACCGGATTGGCATTGCTCCAATGTGCTTACAGCAAAGGTGACACACCCCTCTCTTGTTGTCATCTTTATCTCATGGTCACACCTTGGTGTTATAACACTATGCTGTGAGGTGCATCCTTACAGTAGGAGGGAATCTATGATTCAGTATAACGCCTCTCATTTGCATTAGAATTCCTAGAAACCATGCATAACACTAACACAGCCCCTTAGCAACCTTTGCGCCATGGTGTGGTGTAACATGCCTGCCATTGACTATTATGGGGAAGTAATGCTAAGTGTTACATTGCAGTTTTATTTTCTTTTGTTCTATTTTTCTTACAATCCCATTTGCCCACCGCTGCCCTACGCTTTAAACTTCGCGATAGCGCGAGAACAAATAATAATGTTAATTTTACATTTTGTACATGTTTTTTTATGCCAATGGCTATATATTTAGCCATTGGCATATATTAACAATATAATACATGTGTTTGGCCGGCTGACATGGCTCCAATTTTATGTTTGCAGTAATGTAAACCGTTTTTTACGGATTACATTTCTGCATGCTTACACTATGCCTGCACCACTTCCTGGATTGCTAAGTACCCTCATTTGCATGCTACACTGCTGCAAATGGGATGATTAGCATACAGGAGCCAGCGTAGTGTACACAGGTAGTACACGTGAAAACAGCTCGTACCTGCATCGCTCGGCAGCCATATTTGGTATTGGAACACCGACGCTACTCCTGCGCCTGGCTCAAGCTTCGTGAATCCTGGGGTATATGTTTATATATGGATATGTATATATGTCTATATACAACACATGGATGTTTCCACAGAGCTTTCTCACTATTGTTGTATTCCTCTATTGCATGATATGTTTGAAAAAGCAAGAGCAATTCATACATTTCAGATAGTGCAGTGGTATGTTCTCTGACTGTAGTGTACAGGGTCCTGGTTTCAAGACGTGGAGCTGACGTTTTTTTTTTTTTTCCATTAATGTTAAATAACCAGACTGCATGATATGTTGGGAAAAACATCATTATATTCTTCAGCTTGAATGACTTAGTGTTTAATTGCTTTGACTATGATGTATGGGCTCCTGGGTTAAAGTGTTGGGACTGATACCTATTTTCCATTAATGTTTAATAACTAGAGTGCATGATATG
This sequence comes from Protopterus annectens, assembly GCF_019279795.1. Taxonomy (NCBI): domain Eukaryota; kingdom Metazoa; phylum Chordata; order Ceratodontiformes; family Protopteridae; genus Protopterus; species Protopterus annectens. Next base: position 1,297,695,533 of record NC_056744.1, on the reverse strand, counting down.
TTAGGAAAAACATCATAATACTCTACATTTCAAATGGCTTAGTGGTTAAGTATTTTCACTATGGTGTATGGGGTCTTGGGTTCAAGATCTACAGGGGCTGTTTGCTTTGTTGCTACACTTTAAACTGTATTGTAGAGCGGGAATAAAATAATAAAAAAATGTGTTTTGATTATTTTACTAGGAGTATGGACATTGCTTTCTGCACCATTATCTGTGTGGGGGGCTGTGTGAACATTGATAACATGACAGGGGCTTTGCATTACCTTGTACTCTCACACATTCTGGGGAAAGCATATAATGATGGGGGTACAAATAGGGGCATATTTTAAATATTGCTCTTACATACTTGGGACTGTATCGGTTGTGCTTTACTGTTTTACTAATATTTTTTATCCATGGACACTAACAGTAGTGTCCGCAGACACACACTCTCGGTACTGTTGACTTCATTGCAGAGGGCATGTATATTGTGAGAGCTCTGCTCTCTTTCATATCCCCCTGCACTCATACACAGATCCATGTCCATGTAAGAGCTGAGCAGCACCCCTTCATTAATATTCAAGGCGTGCTGCTGCTCTACATGGACACGGACCACTCCATGTTGGAATAATGATATTCCAACTCAGAGCTTCATGAATCCAAGGGATTGAGTTCTGTCAATCATGTAATCCCAAGCAGAGAGATACTGGATCCCCTGAGAATGACACAAAACACATAAGCCAATGTTGCAATCAATCATCTGTTGATAGTATCGCAGCATCATTCTGGGTTATGGCGGTACACTGCTCAAGGCTACTGTGATACCCACCTGGACCACATAATCAGAGAGTTCAACCATGTCTCCTGTCATGTAGTCCAGGGAGGTGTGTCGCAGGTCATTCACACCCACATGGACACAGAGTGATACTCATAGTTGTGGAGTGCCCTGACCGGCTGTGTCATGTGTTGGATGCGGGCATGTGATAGATATTTGGCTGTTACCTGCTCCATATTCAACTTAGTGAGTGGGATATGTGCATGCCTCAGTAGTCAGTTACCCATGAGCACTGTATTGTGCAAGGTGGTTAGCCTTAGGAGCTTAGGTTGAGGAGCACACTGCATTGGTTAAATATGTGTCCCTTGGCATTTGCCATGTCATGGTGTCTGAGTGGGTGTCTGTCTTGCTGATCTGTGCTGTTTAGGTAAATGTCCACTGAGTGCCTCTGTGAAGGTGGGTGTGTGGCTTTTCACTGTATGTTATGGATGTCAAAGTGGGTGCCATGGTGATCTATGTGTTCCACATGGTGTGGTGCAGGTGTTGATTTATCCTCTTGACCTGCTAGTCCAGTCTTTGCCGGAAAGTGCATATGTCCACATTGGGTGATATACAGGTAACTCCCACAGGTCTGAGTGTTTGGAGTTTAGAGGGGAGGGTTGTCTGTGTATATGAGGTAGTTGCAACAGTGCCTCAGAATGGACGAGTGCACCAGGGTAATGGGTGACAGCACAGAAAACTGCCCTGCAATCATGCCGGGAGGGGTGGACATAACTAGTAAGTACTGGGGTTACTTCTGTGATGAATGAGTATTGCTGATGGCTCCCAGCTGTGCCACACTTATTGATACATTAACCTGGTGAAGTGCCAAGCCATAATGCCATTTGAAATGCAAGGCAGAAAGAACTAGCATGATGTAAGGGTGGAAGAGAAGGCAGACTTAATGCCACCTGTAATACTTTACCTCAGCTGTGCAGTTATCAGCAGGTTTGTCCATGTGAAAGTTCAGTAAGCTTTGTAGTGCATGTGGTAACTGTGAAACACTATAGTAGACATAACTAGATAGGCGTAAGTTCTAATCCCAATATTGACATATGTGTGTGTGTGTGTGTATGTGTGCGTGTGTGTGTGTGTGTGTGTGTGTGTGTGTGTGTGTGTGTGTGTGTGTGTGTGTGTGTGTGTGTGAATCATGTACTGTGTGGATTATACCATTTTGATTTGTGTACCACCCTGTAATTGTCCCATCACCCTACTTTACTAGGCCTGCTGATGTCATTCACCTTAGAAGTTACTTGGGATGAGGAGAACTCATGTAAGCTCTGTGGTGGGTCTGATAACTGCATAATGCTGTCATAGAAATAACTAGACAGGTAGGGATTCTATTCTCAGTACTGGCAAGTGTGTGTGTGTGTGTGTGTGTGTGTGTGTGTGTGTGTGTGTGTGTGTGTGTGTGTGTGTGTGTGTGTGTGTGTGTGTGTGTGTGTGTGTGTGTGTGTGTGTGTGCGTGCGTGTGTTGTGTGTGTGTGTGTGTGTGTGTGTGTGTGTGTGTGTGTGTGTGTGTGTGTGTGTTTTCCCTTAGCCAAAGATCATATCCTGTTTGGCTGATAGCATTTTGATTGGTGCACCATCCATGCCTGTTTACCACCTCCCGATGGCATTACCTTATATAGCATGATAATGGCATCTGCCTCACATGCAGCATGTTAAACCATTGTGTAGGTGGTTCCAGTCCTCTATGCAGATGTCTTATGGGATATCCAGATGTTTAGGTTCATAGGTTCATAGGTGTGTACTAGGCTAATGACCCTGGAGCCTTTACAAGACTAGCCATAGGATTACCCTGTCATTGTGCCACCTGACATTATTTCCCAGTGCCTCTGTGGAGTAGAGCCACTGCAGTAATCCCAGGTGTGAATTCTCTATTTCCCATCCATTCAGCAAGATTTCTCTTGAAGAGTGCCAGTGAGGTGCTCTGTTTGACATGTATGGGACGTCTAGTCCATAGCATGGGCAGTCTCTGGGTTATACACCCATCCCTCTGGCATGTTCTGTTGATTGTGGTAATGAGGTTCAGGTCTCTGGAGCATGTGGTGTGAAGGTATTGGGATATCCTTGAATGTAACATTTCTAAAAGAGCTGGGTCAGACATGGCTTTATAAGGTAAGCAGAGATCGCCTCTAAGTAGGCGATATAAGACGGAGAATAGTTGGAGTGCTTTGAGTCTGTCCATATAGAACAACTGTTTCAGGCCTAGGATCATCTTTGTGAGGTACGTTTGTGCTCTCTGCAGTTGTTGCAGGTGTCCATTGATGTACATGCCAAATGAGGCATTGTACCCAATGATTGGCCTAATGAGGGAAGGGTAGGAGGAGACAATGACCCCCTACTTCCTGGATGCAAAATCATTAGTAATCAGATGTTCCACACAGAAGGACTATCTGCCCACAGTGGCAATGTGGTGGTCAAAAGAGAGATTGCTGTCAAACTGTATTCACAGATCTCTTATAATGCCTTCTGTGTTCAGTAGACTACCATCAATGTGGTGATTTATGGGAACTGAGTTGTGCACAAAGGGGATGCTAACACGTATTTGACCATTGAGCTTCAGACTGTGCTTCTGCCAGCATAGGTTAGTCTCAGTGAGGCCTTTCTGCTGGAAGTCAACATCACTTGGGTAGTTAATAATAGCTCTCATCATGCAATCGTCTGCAAATGTTGTCAACCAGAGTTCCCTTGTGATGGCCTTCACTTCAGAGAAGTAGATACCAAACAGGGGATGACCCAGGACTGAACACTGTGGGACCCCACTCGTGACTGGTTGCCAGTCTGACTGGAGTCAGATACTTTCACACCAGGGAGCTATCTGTGAGCCAGTTTGCAACCCATCTAGTAATATAGGGGATGAAGCCTCCCTTAGTGAGTTTTATATGATTCCAGAGTGGGGAATGGTATCAAAGGTCTTGGACAGATCACGGTAGGCTGTATGACCAACTTGACATCATCCACAGCTCTGGTGATTGAATCAAAGAAGTTGACCAGGTTGAGCAGGCATGATCTACCCTCCACAAAACCAAACTGTGTGGGATCCAGACTTTAGAGAGCCCCTATATCCTTGTTTAGTAGGTCCATGATGATGTGTTCCATAGCTTTGCATATCAGACTCGTCAAGCTAATGGAGTGATAGTTTCCAGGGTCTGTAGTCACTCCTCCTTTGTGGAGAGGGATGATTGTAGCAGTACACCATTTGGTAGGGACAAAGCCTGAGGTGAGGCTGTGACTGAACAGGGCACACAGGTGTGGTGCCAGGTCACTCTGCAATTCATGTACAATACAGCCAGGGATATTATCAGGTCCCATAGAAGATGTATTCCTGGCCTTGGCCAGTGCTACTTTAACCTGTGCAGCAGTAATACTGGATGTCTGGCAATCTGCTGGTATTGTGATTGGTCCTTTGGTGGGTGAGAGGGGTCATATTGGCACTGAATCTGTCGGCCAGTATATTGGCAATATCTGTTGGCTTGGTATAGGAGGTACCAGTGTGCAGTACCTCAGAGCACATCTGGGTATTGACATGGAGATTATTCACATAACTATTGAAGGCCTTTTGTTTCTCTTTCCTATCTGCTGCAATTCTGTTTTCATAGCTAGCTTTAGAGGATTTGATGAGTGATCTCAATCTTTTGTTGAGGCTGATAAGGGAGTTGTTCCAGTCTTGGGAATTCACATTTTTCAACATCAGTTTATTTGTTCCATGTTGAGTTTGTGTATGGCAGGGGACCACTACATTGGCTTCATGTTTTGGAGGACAGTGTCTTGGTTCTATTTGTCATGGTGAGATCCATGCATATGTGTATATGTTCAAACAGTGCATTGGTGATCTGGTGGTCATGCAACTACTCTCCATTTGCATTGGTGCCATGAACTTAGCCACCTCTGTTTTAAGGACCCCAAGGTTAGCTTTGGAGGTGTTTGTCATGGTGGTTACCTTTGCAGGAGGGGGCGGGAGGGATGTTGATTCCCAAGGTGATTAGTTTGTGGTTGGATCCACACCTCAGTATTTTGATGTGTGGACCCAACAAGGACATATATGTCATCACATACATCAGGGAGAGTTGCATCCACCACCCTGAGTATTTGTGTGTTGTGGTGTTCACTATGTGCCTGTGCATCCATGACAGCCTGGAACATGCATCTGATGACTCCTTCTATGGCACTTACAACAGTGGCACGATGAGCAGCATTCCTCCTGCAAGCACCCCTGTCCAACTGCCTGTGTGGGACCTTGCCTGTACTCTGACTATGGCCAGTATCTACTCTCACATCTGCCATAGTCACCAAACTAGCCTGTTCAATGCCACCACCTGCCAACTGTCCATCATCTGTGGCCACTGATGATGGGGTATCTGTGGGCATTTTCACTGTGTGCAGAGATGGTGTACACAATGGTGGGATGCCAACTAATGGCACAGATTTAGCCCCTGACAACCCCACCTGTACATCGGTATTCCTATAATCATTGGCAGAGTCTACAGAGATATTGACATTGTTTCAAAAGGGGAGTAATCCAGACCCTATTGCCACCTGTGAGAGGAAGACAACATATGTACATTAATACCTGCACTTTAATGCTGGTTGGTACACACACACACACACACACACACACACACACACACACACACACACACACACACACACACACACACACACACACACACACACACACACTCTTACAGTTGAGGTGGCACAAATCTGTTACACAGACCACACATTTCCCACATGGTGACATGCATGACACATGGCTGTCAACATCATGCATTGCAGCCAGTTGTATAACATGCAACTGACAATACAGAGTGCTGGGATATGTGAATAGTTTTAGTGTGTGATGGCCATTCCCCAGCACAGACTGCAGCCATGTACTCATCATTGCTGTCCACCTGTATAGCACAGTAGCATGTACTACAGAACATACCTCACAACTGTACATCCTCACAGGATGTGTAGCAATCTGGTCATATGTCTGCTCTATTTCTCATAATCTCTGTGTTTCTCTGTGACATACGTGGGATGATCTAAGGAGTGACATCACTAATTAATGACATACACATGAGTGTCAGATCTGCAAATGAGCAGTGAATGTATGGTCACACAATCCCTATTACACTACCAGCCTTGTAAGCTTACAGTGGATATGATAAGTGTACACAACCCTGTTAACATGCCATGTTCTTGTAATATAGAGGCTGAGACCACAATAATACATTCAAATATGTCACCCACCTGCCATGTGACATATGACCTGTGCAATCCAATCAATAAACAAGCACATGTGATACTTGTAAAATATGATGACTGCAATATGTACAATATGTTCATCGCATACATATACACACTCTTAAAATGATAAGTTGTTGAAGCATCTTGTAATTAGCTTACATCATTCACTTTTCTTGTGAAGGTGTCTATCAGCATGGCACATCCCGACTTGGCATTATTTGGCCACTCTTCCATGCAAAGGTCACCCAACTCTGTCAGAATGCAAGGGCAGCTCATGCACACAGCCCTCATGAGGTCACACTGGGTTTTTCTATCTGGTGTAGGTCTAGGCTCTGGCCGGGCCAATCCATGCCCATGTTTGTGTTCATGTGGAGCCATTCTTAGGTAGCATTGGATGTATGCTGCAGTTCTTTGTCATGTTGAAGGCTGATACACCTCCTCATCCTCAGTGACCTTGCAGATGCCCGATGGATTTTGGGCAGATATGGGTGTTATTAGGAAATGTTCATAATTCCCACCACCGTAACTACAGGCCCTGTTCTATCTGTGGAACAGCAGCCCCACAGCAGGCTGCTGCCACCGGTGTGATTCACCATGAGGATGTTGGTGTTCAGATTATGAGAGGTGTTGCTTGTGCACCACACATACCTGTTGATGTTGTGGCTGTGAGGTCGATCCCTAGTCTCATTACACCATAACATATTTTCACACCTGCCTTTGGGAGACATGATGTGCCATATCAGCAAGAAATTACGATCCCTCATAAAATAATCCAAGGCTAGCTTTGAAAGAAAAATTGCCAAGGACACCAAAGATAACCACAAGGCATTATTTAGCTATGTCAAGAATCTAAGTGGCAATGCTCAGATCTGCTTGGAGTTAATGCAGAATGGCACAAAATACACTGAAATGACTGATATTGCCAACATCCTGGCAGACAGGTTCAGTGAAAACTTCACCCCCACTCTCATCCCCAAAAGGGCCCATAAGCATACCAGAAGAATGTAGAGCCCCTGAAATCACAGACACTCTGGTTAAAACAGCCCTCTCCAAAGCCAAAAACACAGCATCAATGGGACTCAGGCTGCGTCCTACACAAGCTCAAAGATGAACTAACCCCTCAGCTAAACACACTGTTCAAACTCATCCTCTCCACAGGCTACGTACTCATAGAGTGGCACACAGCAATGGTTATTTTGCTCCACAAAGGTGGAGCCACAACAGACCCCTGGAAATATTGCCCTATAAGCCTGACTAACTTGGTCTGCAAGGCTATGGAGAACATCATCATGGAACTCATTAACAGAGACATTGGGAACCTCCAAACACTGGACCCTACCCACTTCGTCTTTGTTAAGGGCAGATCATGCCTCCTAAACTTGGTGGACTTCTTTGAGACAGTTACAAAGGCTATAAATGAGGGAAAGGTGGTACACACAGCCTACCTAGACCTCACAAAGGCCTTTGACACCATTCCCCATTCTGGTATTATAGACAAGCTCACCAGCCTGAACATAAACTCCTATGTCACAAGATGGGCTGCCAACTGTCTCACGGACAGAACCCACATGGTGAAAGTTGCAGGAACTAGGTCCGACTCTAAACCAGTTACAAGTGGCATTCCCCAGGGCTCAGTCCTAGGACCCCTCCTGTTTGGCATATACTTCTCAGAGGTACAGGCAAGTACAGGAGGACTATGGCTGACCAGGTTCGCAGATAACTGCAAACTAGGGGCTATAATTGACTCTCCGGCTGACACAGACATTCTCTAAGAGGGTCTCACTGAGACGGCTACCTGGTGTCAAAATCATGGCCTCAAGCTGAATGCCAAAAAGTGCATAGTCATCCCCTTTGGAAAAAACAAAGTACCCACAAACTACCACATAGGTGGTAGCCCCCTAAATATGTAAGACGTAATAAGGGATCTGGGGACCCAAGTAGATAGTAATCTCTCCTTTGATAATCACATTGCCAAAGTGGTTAGAAAATCCTTATATGTGGCCCACCTAATCACAAAAGGGTTTGTATCCAGATCAAAAGAGGCCATTGTGCCCCTCTACTCATCACTCATCAGACCCATCATAGAGTACAATGCCCCATTTGGGATGTACCTTACAAGACACCTGAAACAGCTGGAAAGACCACGGAAGTGCCTCACCAAGAGGATCACTGGCCTCAAACAGATGCCCTATGCAGCCTGACTGAAGAAACTCCAGCTGTACTCAGTTGCATACCGCTTACTCAGAGGTGATCTCTGCCTGACATACAAGGCCATGTCCATCCCAGATTTGATGGACTTGCTCCACCTAAAGAAAACCATATCCCCTCAAACCACATGCTCTAGGGATCTTAACCTCACCACAACAATAAATCGGACGTGCTGGAGGGATAGATTCCTGTCCCAGAGACTTCCCATGCTTTGGAACAAGATTCCAATCTACATTAGGCAGAGCTCCTCACTAACACTCTTCAAGAGATATCCTGATGAGTGGATGGAAAACAGGAAGTTTACCCCGGGGATCACTTCAGTGGCTCTGCTGGACAGAGGCACAGGGAACTAATCTATGGGGGGGCTGGCAAAAGCCAACACATTCTGGCTAGGCTTATAAATGCCTTCGGGCAGATAGCCTAGTACCTACCTATGAATCTACAAATCTATGTATTGCAATTTATATCCACCACTGGCTGTTTTTGGTGTGTGGATATGCTTCCATCTTCTGACCCTACCCCATAGGCCAGATGTATGCAAAATATGGGAGAGTGTTCTCACAGGAAGTACAGAACAGCAGTACTAACAATGGGTTCCTGCAACTCCCTCGGTGTTACTGTATGTCCCCTGGCAACCTCCCTGGCCAGGTCTTGACATGTGTTGTCATCATTTTTGGAGGGGCATCAGGTTCTTGTCAACAGCACTATTGTCCCATATTCACTCCACCCTTTGACTATTGTCTCCACTGTGTTACATGGTGTATGCACTGCTGTGGTAATGTTGTTGTACCCCAGTCTTGACTGATAGCTTTCAGATATGAGATCCCTTTGCTGCTTTGTACGCTGTCTGAAAGCCATGGCTGTTGCTGTTGCAGGCAACTGAGCATATGTCATGGTTATCCCACTTGGACAGCAGACTATTTGGTGTTAGTCAGAGTGCCTTTATTTGATGGCTGTTGTGTACCCAAGCAGAGTGTATGCTGTCAGTAAATCACAAGCTGCTGCAATAACATATTCTTTGAATGGTGTGCACACGTATGCATCCAGAATATTGTGAGGTTTGTATACTCCATATTTGGTGGCTAACAGATTGATTGTTTGTACAGGGGATTGTTCATGTCATAGGTCACATTACAGTTTTGAAAAGATGAGTACTGACATATTGTGGTCTCAGTTTGTATAGACATCACAAACCCCTGGCATCTTAGCAGGGGTGTGTACACTGTTTATATCCACTATATGACTCACACGTGTCCCTACCTAAGGCCGTTTGTCCATCCATTGTGTTACTCTCTGTCCAGAAGTCTTGCACTGACAGACTGTGTTTTGCGCTACAGGGATAATACATTCTCAGATAAGCCCCTGTGATGACCACTGTGATGCAATGCAGTTAACCCCAACACAGGTGAACATGCACATAAAGCAATATGGCTGTGAGTGACAGTTGGGTGCATGCTACACCGCATGGCCTTCACATGCCTGGGGTATTGGCAAACCACAACAGTACAGTTATATACTCACCAGCTGTAGGCTGCCATCCCACATGCAGACAGGAGGGACCTAGGTAGTTGTGTGAGGGGAGTATGGTCATCAGACCCACAAGTGACATTGGTACAGGATGGATGCAGCATGTGTGCACATGTATAGTACAACCCCCAATACTACACAATTTGCTGTCCTTCACCATAGATGTGCATGTCTGTGCATTAGAAAACTCCATTCACAACTGCAATCTGAGAATGTTGACCTTTGCTGATGCAACATTGCACCTGGGAGACATAACAAGGAAGACACATCACAGGACCTCATACATTTGGCAAACTTATGTACAGAACCTGCACATCTACATTGAATACCAGTAGCCACTACTCACAAACACACCATACCCTTGTAACATATCAGCACTATATCTGCATGCATTGCACTGCTGTCCCTGAGGTATCATATTTCCCCCAATGAGGCCTACTTAGTTTCCTACTCGTTTACTCCTCATTCATGTCTGTGTCGAGGGATGACATTGGCCATCTTCCAGGTGGATGTGATGTGGATGGTGCCAAGCCTTGTTGTGACTATGGCGTGTAATGTTACTGGGTACACATGCCTGAGTTCATGTAGGATGCAGACAGGGATGTTATCTGGTGCCATGGATACCTACATTTGTTGCCTTTCAGTAGGCAATATGTACCTGCTCACTGGTGATGAGGGGAGGGGTGTAGGTGCTGTGCATATCCAGCTATAGTGCTGCTGAGCCAGGGGGTGATGTTTGCACTAGACCTATCTGCAGCAGGTTGCCTATACCTATGTTGTGTGTATATGTGGCCTGATTGGCCAGCATTACAGGGTGGGCTGGTATGTGGCCTCAGAGATTGCAGACATATGTGAAGATAGCCTAGTGATTGGCCTTGGTGGATGTGTCCAATTTGTACTCATAGTTAGCCTTACAATACTCCACCTGTGACCTTATATGCTTGATCAGACAAAGGCTGAGTTGATGGCAGCTTGGTGCTGTTCCTGATTTGGCCTGTGGAGCCAATCTAGAGACCAAGTCTGTGGTTTGTGTATTGCTGCTGCCCACCACAAGCATTCAGCTTATCTTAAGGGGGTTGATGTTATCCTGTCGGGTATTGCTGAGGCCATACAGCTATGTAGGTTCCCACATAGTATTGTGCTGTGGACCTGGACACAGCTGCTAGTTCCACCATATGGGATGCCCTTCATGTGGGCCTTGCCCATTTATCTGGCCCATGCAGGGGACATTACAGAGGTGTAGGGGCTACAGCTTCACATACAGTAGGTGGATTTACCTCACAGGACAGAACATGTGGAGACAGCCCAGCAACATGGGGACAATGCTCCAGAGTTTCGTGCAGCTTGTATGTCATTAACATTGTTATATACATAGGGGGTTGCTACAATGACAGGGTTTGTATGGACATGCATTTACTGGGTGACGACATCTGACAGTGATATGCCTCTGACATAGCTCTCAACTGGCATGCTGTCCACAGACTGGCCAGATGTTTGCCTATTATGCTTGGTCTGTTCCTCGACTAACATCTGTTTTTATTGGGTTGGTAGGATCATGTGAGGATTGTAGTCAGTGCATGTTGTCATCCATTGGTGTTCCACACATCATTTCCTTTAGGGATGTGATGTTACAAGAACACATGTAACAGCAGCTACTGTCTCAATTTGTAACACTAGTATGTGTGATATGTCCCTCTTTCCAGCCCCCTATCCCATACGTATGCCATGTGTTGTCCAGATGTCCTGTACTATGAGGTGCAGAGCTATGGTATATCATTAATTACCAAATGCACAACAGTTAGCATGACAATGACCTAGCAGACTCCTGGTCATGGTATGCAGCAGTAGCCAGGGTTATATGCAGCCACACCCTGGTAATTCTGGGGAAACCTGCACATATGACAGTATGTCTGTCTGGTCATTGTGAACAGACTGCCAAGGTTGTGTAGAAGTGTTGTTTGTTTATGTTTTTTAGGCTGGGTAGGGAGAGTAGCAGCTGTGAGTGCCATACATCCTTTACCTATCTAACTCTGCATGCTGCTACAGCTGCTGATGGTTCACCAGGTCTGTATGCTTGTACAGGCTGACTGTCAAGTAACACCTCCGGATTCCCAGTACACTGCGGAATGGGGCAGTATATGTAGGGGTAATGTGTGAGTGGCAAATGGAATGTGGTTGCTCTCACAGTATTATACTGTCATGTTCAGTTTGCTTACTGGTATGTTGTTGTCACTGTGGCGCACTTGTTTGGGGGTATGCACTTTCACACCAGTGTCTGTGTTCCACTAGTATTGCATCCCTGTACTGCCTGTTATATTTTCTACTGCATGTGTACAGCCCCAGAGCTGGACCCGGGTAGAGTTATGTCATTCTGATTGTAGTCTGGACATTTTTCGGTAGCTCAATGTAGTTTCTCTACTGTTGTGTTATGTCCACATATTCATAGGATGTCCAGTTGTATGTTCAATATCTTTGGTCTGGTCCACATAACTGTTATGTATGCATGACACATCAATGGGATAATGTGGGGACTGAGGTCAGTCACTAATGTGAAGCAATTGAGTCCTGGTATTGTGATATTTCAGCTGATAAATGTTGGGACATACACTGTTACTACATGAACATTCTCAGCTTATCTACTGACGTATTTTGTACATGTCCCTATTTTCATGCCTTTGTCCCCCCACTTTGTCAGGTTTGATCCATATTCATTGCATTAAGGGGTTCTGAGCATGTCTCTCCACAGCCAGATATTCCACAGAATGTCCAGATGTTTGGTCGATACGTTTGCTCAGTTCCACAATTTAATTCTATTTGCCTGGTAAATCATGGTGATGATGCAAGGAATTATGTCAGTTAATACATGACATGACATATCAGTTCCCATCATCATATCATTCAGTGATTGTCTGCTGAAACACACACTGTTGCTGTAACATGTCTTCATTTGTAACAACGATTTTCTAACTATGTCTATATATGTGGCCCATTTCCCCCATTTTACAGTCTTTGTACAGGTTCCTTGCAGTAACAGGTTGGGAGAGGTGGTTTGGCAGTTCGGAGAAATAACCGCACTGCATGTTTTATACACACACACACACACACACACACACACACACACACACACACACACACACACACACACACACACACACACACACACACACATATATATATATATATATATATATATATATATATATATATATAGGTAGGTACTAGGCTATCTGCCTGAAGGCATTTATAAACCTAACCAGAATGTGTTGGCTTTCTCCACCCCCTTAGATTAGTTCCCTGTGCCTCTGTCCAGCAGAGCCACTGAAGTGATCCCCAGTGTAAACTTTCTTTTTCCCATCCACTCATCAAGGTTTCTTTTGAAGAGTGTTAGCGAGGAGCTCTGCCTAATGTAGATTGGAATCTTGTTCCAAAGCATGGGAAGTCTCTGGGACATGAATCTATCCCTCCAGCACATCCTATTTATTGTTGTGGTGAGGTTTAGATCCCTAGACCATGTGGCTCAAGGGGATAAGGTTTTCTTTAGGTGGAGCATGTCCATCAATTCTGGGTTGGATATGGCCTTATATATCAGGCAGAGATCACCTCTGAGTAGGCGGTATGCAACCGAGTACAGCTGGAGTTTCTTCAATCGAGCTGCATAGGGCATCTGTTTGAGGCCAGTGATCCTCTTGGTGAGGTACTTCTGTGGTCTTTCCAGCTGTTGCAGATGTCTTGTAAGGTACATCCCAAATTGGGCATTGTACTCTATGATGGGTCTGATGAGTGATGAGTAGAGAGGCACAATGACCTCTTTTGATCTGGATGCAAACCCTTTTGTGATTAGGTGGGCCATGTAGAAGGATTTTCTAACCACTATGGCAATGTGATTATCAAAAGTGAGATTACTATCTATCTAGGGCTAGGTTGTCAAGATATAGGGTTTGTAGTGTGTGTAGTAATAGCTGATGGTTAACCATATCGAAAGCTTTCGATAGGTCAAGAAAGAGAGCGGCAGATGTTTGTTTTTTGTTGCGGTTGCTATTGATTGTGTCAACAAAGGAGAGGAGGGCAGTGGTTGTACTGTGATGTGGGTGGAGGCCATGCTGGGTAATAGACAGCAGATTATTGATGGTAAGGTAGTGTAGGAGTTGTTTGTGAACACACCGTTCCATGATTTTAGCTATTGGAGACAATATTGCGATGGGTCTATAGTTAGATGTTTCTGTGGAGGAGCCACCTTTATGAAGTGGAATGATGTATGCAATTTTCCAAATGGGGGGGATGGAGGCCTCAGTTATAGATCTATTAATTAGGATTGATATGGGATAGGCTATGACATCAGATGCTAATTGTAGGTATTCTGCTGGGAGGTGATCGGCCGCTAGGGTGGTCGGTTTCAGTTTTTTTAATAGGGTACGAATATAGGAGGTAGATACTGGTTGTAAGTTAAAGGAAAGAGGAGGTGTGTCAGCAGGAAGAATTAAGGAGGGGGGAGAAGTAGGTAGATGATTGGCTAGGGACTGGATGGTCTCAGTAAAAAAAGTGTTAAAAGTGTTGGCTACTACATCTGGTGCTTGACCAGTGAGTTTCTCCGGGGTTGGGGTAGTAGATTTCCCAGGATGGAGGAGGTTATTAAAACCAGCCCAGAACTTTTTTGGGTTAGTCTGATGTTTGTTCTGGAGGTGACAGAAATATTGTTTCTTATCTCGAGTTATGTTGGATTTTGTGGAGTTTCTAAGCTGCTGAAATTTAATGTGGTCATGGGGAGATTTGGTTGCTCTCAATTTGTGCCAAGCCTGGTCACGAAGCTTAATTTTTGTTTTGGTTTCACGTGTTAGCCAGGGAGCTATGCGTACTTTGGTTCTAATTAGTCGATTTGGGGCATGAGAGTCGAGAATGTTTAGGAATGTGTCATTGAAGTGTGACACACTCTCGGCTAGGGGTAGAGTATTTAGGATAGACCAATTGCAGGATTTCAGTTCCTCAAGGAATAGTTCTGGATTGAACTTTTTCCGATTTCTAACAAGTTTGTATAAGGGTGGGTTGGTACAAGAAAATTTGTGTTTTAAAATGTAAGTGATAAGGTGGTCGCTAAGGTCGTTGGGGAGGGTACCAGTGGTATAGTTATTTGGATCTTTATTGGTGAGAATCCAGTCAATCGTGCTCTCTTTTTGCAGAATATTATCAATTCTAGTTGGGGATGTAATATTTTGGGAGAAGCCATGTAGATTGATTGGATGTGGATTTGACTTATCTGAGCATTGGGACCAGTCAATATTAAAGTCCCCTAGAACTATAGTTTCTTGGGGGTAATTGGTGGCTAACCAACTTAAAGCTTGCTCTAGGTTATCAAGGTTCTTCCCTGGCGGAATATAGAGAACAACTAGATTGATAAATTTTTGGGTATTAAGGCAAATCTTTAGTGCAATAAGTTCTATATTAGAGACCTAGGGGGATGTAATGGGTTCATACTGATGTTCAAGCTGTTCTTAAACATTACAGCTGTTCCCCCACCCCTTTTGGTTGTTCGATCCATCCTAAGGATATTATAGCCGGGTGGAAGAATTTCTGTTCCATGATGATGCGCTCCATAGCCTTGCAGACAAAGCTAGTCAGGCTTATAGGGCAATAGTTCCTGGGGTCTGTTGTGGCTCCACCTTTGTGGAGTGGAGTAACCATTGCTGTGTGCCACTCTATAGGTACATAGCCTGTAGAGAGGCTGAGTTTGAACAGTGTGTTTAGGTGAGAGGTTAGTTTGTCTTTGAGCTCGTGTAGGACGTAGCCTGCGACACCATCCTATCCCATTGATGCTGTGTTTTCCGCTTTGGAGAGGGCTGTTTTAACCTGAGTGTCTGTGATTTCAGGGACTCTACATTCTTCTGGTATGGTTATGGGCCCTTTTGGGCATGAAAGGGGGATGAAGTTTGTTCTGAACCTGTCTGCCAGGATGTTGGCGATACCGGTCGATTCAGTGTATTTTGTGCCATTCTGCACTAACTCTGAGCAGATCTGAGCATTGCCACTTAGATTCTTGACATAGCCAAAGAATGTCTTGTGGTTATCTTTGGAGTCCTTGGTAATTTTTCTTTCAAAGCTCGCCTTGGATGATTTTATGAGGGATCGTAGTTTCTTGCTCATACTGATCAGGGATGTGTTCCCTTCTTGGGATTTTACTCTTTTCTGTACTAGTTTCCTCCTTCTATTTTATAGCCTGTTTATGGCAGGAGTCCACCAGACTGGTTTCCTTTTCTTGGAGGAGTGAGTCTTGGTTTTGCTTGGGATGGCACACTCCATGCATTCTTGTAGTACTAACCTTGTAATACTTGTTAGACTTGTTATACTGTAATAACTTATAATACTTGCCTTTCTTAAATAATTTCATTGTATCATGCCTCCATGCTGCCTTTCCACAGTTTTCTGGTATCCTGGGCCATTTCTGATATACTGCACATGCATAAGGGACATGTTCCCACACTTACTTCATATATATATTTTTTTATTTTCCTTCCATTATATTTAATATATGTATGTCTATATTATGACTGTACGCTTACATATATATCTTTCATCTGACATATATATCTGTATCTATATATTATATATATATATGTGTGTGTGTGTGTGTGTGTGTGTGTGTGTGTGTGTGTGTGTGTGTGTGTGTGTATATGTTTACATACAATGCACAAAGGGTTCAACAACACTTTCCCCCTAATGTTGTATGCCTCTATTGCATGATATGTTTAAAAAAGCAACAGTAATTTCTACAGCTCAGCTGGTGTACTGGTGAATTTCTCTGATTAAAATGTTCAGGGTCATAGGTTCCACACTTAGGACTGCTGTTTTTTTTTATTAGTGTTAAATGACCTGACTACAGGATATGTTCATTAAAGCAGTACAACATTGCACAGGTTAGATGGTATGTTGGTGTGATTGTTGAGAACAGTGTCCCGGGTTTGAAACTTGGCAAGGCTGGCTATTTTGTTGCTGGGCAGAACAAGGTCTGAGGGATACAAACTGATTAAGGCACATTTATGCACATCATACATTTAATGTTATATTTAAGTAATAACCCGCAGCTGGGTCTGGGTAATGCTGGATTTACCCACAGCTGGTGTGGTTTGGTCACGAGGACAATGCCCTCATGACCATACAATGCCAACTGTTTGTAAGTCAGGCATTGTCCACACCCAGCCATGGGTTATTGCTATTATACGATGACATTATTTAAGTAAACAATACTTACCTTTCTTAAATAATGTCATTGTATCATGCCTCCATGCTGCCTTTCCACAGTTTTCCGGTATCCTGGGCCATTTCTGATATACTGCACATGCGTAAGGGACATGTTCCCACACTTATGCAGTACATCAGTGCTGTGCAGAGGTGGCAATAGAGATAGGGGGATTTTGATTGCTTTTTTAAACATATCTCAGTATGTTATACAAGGTGATGACCTCGTATAACATAGTGAGCTATATTTAAAAGGCAACAGAGATCTTCCTTTCTCTGTTGAGAGGAAGATCTTCATTGCATTTTTTATGATATCTTGCTATGTTATACAAGTTCTTCAACTTGTCACACATAGTGAGATATGTTCAAAATACAGTAGAGATCTTCATTTCCCCATTGCTATCTCTGCAGACTGGAAAAACACACAGGTGATATTCAAATGGAAATAGTCCAGGCATCTGGACCTATACTTTCAAGAGTTACAACGGGCACTCTGTTTGAGCTGGCCAGTTATCATACTCATTTATGCATGTTAATGGCCAGTCATTGTATGGTATAAAATTAAATATTTATATACACATTTATAATTTTACGTTTACCTTCCATGACATCTCCCTATGTGCTTTCATTACATTATATTCTTTTGTGACTATACTGTATGGGGCACTTGTGTTTATATGGGGGTTTCACAACTTTTCTACACTGACATCTCACTTTTGGAACTGCTACTCTACCCTGGTTGACAAAAAATAATTGCTACGTAATTTACATTTACTACAATAATTTTAACACTAGTTTCACATGCTAAAGTAAATCGCCTGTTATGGGATTTGAACCCTGCATATCAAGCTGCAACTCTAACCACTACACTATAACATCTTGGATATTTTCTTTATCTATTTTCTTTTAACTCCTATGGGATGTTTAAGCTGTAATGTACACACCCACTTATCTACACTTCAGCATCCCTTAGGGCATTATATACAAGGATATATTATTATTATTTTCTGTAGGTTATGGGGTGTGTATTGTGGTGTTGTGACAACTACTTGGGATGGTGTTTGTGACATACTGCAATGATTGGGCTTTCAAGATTCTGTGCATGTTTCATGCTGATGCATAACATGTACAGTATGGGCTTTATGAATTTTGTGGGCTGGAGTTGTGCTTGTGAACACTTGGTGGATTTATCCCCTGTTATGCGTGCATTTGCACACATTTCCTGCTTCTGCAGACTGCAGAAGTGCCGTATGGCACTTTAGCAATACAGGGGGTGTGTCACAGAGGCTGTGACACACCCCCTGTATTGCTTTCCTACTGCTGTTTTTTTTTTTTTTTTGAGTGTCTGCCGACACTGAAATGCTCTACTTTGCAATTCAGTGTTCATGGACACTGAAATACTGGCATAATATTAGAGCTAAGCCCTAATATCATGCCAGTACAGCTTCAGAAGTGCCATACAGCATTTTTGGAGCACAGGGAGCATATTTAGTGTCCATGCTCTGCACAGACAGCCCCCTGCGCTCGCACGCAGAACCGTGTCTGTTTTAGAGCACAGCAGTATGCCTTCATACATATGCATGGTGCGCTGCAGTGCTGCATGGGAACGGTCCCTTCCATGCAGGAATAAGCTATTCCTGCACTGAAGTTTGGTGAATCTGTGTGGTTGTTATTATATGCAATAGTAGAAGGTTGTTTTCCCAAAGGGGGCTGGAGATATGCCTTCCCCTTTTCATATTCCTTTTTATCTCTACTTAGTTTTTTTAGTTTTTTATTTTTCAAATCAAGAAGGGATTTGTCTACCCTTGAAAAAATGCATAATAGTCAGCCTTCTTGATAGCAAAAAGTAAATCATTCTGTATATTTCTATTTTTTGAATAGTAGCTAGTTGTTCATCTATTTTCCTAATGTTGTCATTAATAAGACACTGTAATAGTTCACAACCATGTTTGTTAAATAGTTGTATAAGTTCACAATTTAAAAAAGAGCCCCTAACCAGCTCAGTGGGAAACTTCCACATATGTAGGCCTTTTGGGACTAATTCTAAACATATACACCCACTAAGGTATTGATTTTCTAATTGTAGTTTTCTGTACCTGAAAGTGCAGTCCTCCAAACATTGTATTTGTTGCTCCATGGTTCCTGAATGATTCTCTGCAGCATTATTTTGAAAAACGAATATATCTCCACCATTAAGCCACTGTGAAAGGATAAAATTGCCATTATATGAAGTTCCCGAAGTTGCGATTATGTCATTACATGCTGTATGCAAATTCTCCGAGGCTGATTGGCTGGGAAGTCATGCTGGAGTAATGCTACTAGAAAGGGAATTAGTAGCCTGTGATTCTGTTCTGACACTCTCATTGAAGTTCACTCACCCAGTATTATTTGAAACATTAGGTTAAGTATTCTGCTTCATAAGCTGCTCAACCAAACAAGTTAAGTTATTCACAGATGTACTCAGTTCATTAAACGAAGTAAGCAAGGTAGGTGGGGATCTAGGATCATGTTCCTCAGTGCCTTCCATACTGAAACAAACTTCAAAACTTCCACAACACCCACAAACTGTAGAAATACCACAAAAAGGTTCATAGGTTTATAGGTAGGTACTAGGCTATCGGCCCAAGGGCCTAAGTAAGCCTAGCTAACAAGGTTCCCTGGCTTATGTCACCCAAGAAAGTTATTTTCCTGTACCCCTGTCGAGCAGAGACACAGAAGTGATCCCCGGGGTGTATTTCCTATTTCCCATCCACTCATCAAGATTTTTCTTGAAGAGTGCTAATGAGGAACTTTGCTTGACATAGATGGGTAGCTTTTTCCAGAGTATGGAATGTCTCTGGGACAGGAATCTATCCATCCAGGATGTCCTGTTTATTGTGGTGACAAAGTTTAGGTCCCCAGAGCATGTAGCTCGGAGAGATCGGGATTTCTTTAGGTGTAGCATGTCCAACAGGTCTGGGTTTGACATAGCTTTATGTGTTAGGAAGAGATCACCTCGGAGTAGGCGATATGCTATGGAGTAAAGCTGGAGTTTTTTGAGACGGTCAGTGTAGGGCATCTGTTTGAGGCCAGTAATCCTCTTTATGAGGTACTTCTGTGGCCTTTCCAGCTGCTGCAGATGTCTTTTGAGGTACTTTTGAGGTACTTTCCAAAAGGGGCATTGTACTCTATAATGGGTCTAATGAGTGTCAAGTAGAGGGGAACGATGGCCTCTTTTTTCCTGGATGGGAACCCTTTTATGGTGAGGTGTGCCACATAGAAGGACTTCCTGACCACTGTGGCGATGTGACTATCAAAGGAGAGACTACTGTCCACCTGGGTCCCAAGGTCTCTTATCACATATTCAGCATTAAGTAGACTGCCGCCTATGTGGTAGTTCATGGGTATAGAGTTTTTACCAAAGGGGATGACAATGCACTTTTTGGAATTGAGCTTGAGGCCATGACTCTGACACCAGGCATCTGTCTCTATGAGACCCTTCTGTAGGATGTCCACATCATTTGGGGATTTGACTATGGCTCCTAGTTTGCAGTCATCTGCAAACTTCATTAGCCAAAGGCCTTCTGTGTTAGCCTGTACTTAAGAGAAGTAGCAAACAGGAGAGGACACAGGACTGAACCCTGTGGTACTCCACTTGTCACTGGTTTGAAGTCAGATTTGGAGTCTGCAACTTTTACAGTGTGGGTTCTGTCAGTGAGCCAGTTTGGCAATCCCTCTTGTGACATAAGGATTTATACCTAGTTTAGTGAGTTTAGCTATAATTCCAGAATGGGGGATGGTGTTGAAAGCCTTGGTGAGGTCAAGATAGGCTGTGTGAACCACCTTACCCTCATATACGGCTTTAGTTACTGCCTCAATTAAGTCAATCAGGTTCTGGAGGCATGATATGCCTTTCACAAACCCGAATTGGGTGGGGTCCAGAGTTTGGAGGTTACCAATGTCTTTGTTTATGAGTTCCATGATGATATGTTCCATGGCCTTATAGACCAGGCTCATCAGGCTAACTGAGCAATAGTTCCCTGGATCAGTGGTGGCTCCCCCTTTGTGGAGTGGAATAAATGAAGGAAAAAGGCAAACTGATCCACTCCCAAGTATTTATTTAGCGCTTTAATTTATAAAATACAAACTTCCTCTGAATAAAACCTTAAAAACTTGAACCATAGTGGCCAACTCATTTATATATGCACCAATCCCTTATTATCTGCTTAGTATTCTGCAGTTGATCCTCTTCTTGCTCTGTGAGATTCCTCCTATTCTGCAATACTTTAACATTTGTGAGCCCCTCTAAATAATTATTGCTACTTCTTAACCACAGCTCCCTTTTCTTTTATTTACACCCTATTTTTAAACTCCTCCTTAATTTTATCCCACTCCCTAGCTATATTTCAGAAGAAATGTATATCCTCTCTAATAGCTCCTGAATAATCTCCACTAGCCATTCCTCAAATTCCTCTCTTTTCAACAGATAGGTGGGAAAGTACCAGTGTCTCGTTTTTATTTCATTAACCTGTGTTTTTATTTTAGTTATTAGTGAAGCATAATCTGAAATAGTTACCAGGTGCATATCGTGACCTTCAATTAAATGCACATTTTCCTGTGAAATGTAAATTCTTTCTAGCCTAGCCCAGTTTTTATATCTTGGAGAAAATTATGTAAATTCACTCCAACCTCCTGATACTGAATCCACATCTTCCATGACAAATATTTTCATATATTTCTTCACAAATCTACCATCCTTTGTTATACTTTCCCTTAGGGGCCTCCCAGACAAATCTTCACTGTTGCAAATCACATTCCAGTCCCCACTTATAAGTAGTATTCCTTGCTGAAAACTGATTATTTCTCCCAGAAAAAAATTCAGAGATTTTTTGTCACCAAAGTGCGCACTCCTCTATGCAGGTGTTGGTTGATCAGCAGTCAGCTAGTGCTTCATCTTGAGTTGTTAGATAAGCTCCCTATTGGGTATTACCTTCCACACAATTCATAGGATCATAAGAGATTACTAGGCTATCAACCCAGAGGTCATTTCAAGCCTAGCTGTTTCATCCCAATGTAATACCAAGGATACTCTAGTCAAAACCCAGGATTGTATTTAATAATGACTGCCCATGTCCAGGAGAGCTGTGGGCACTGTCCCCAGTAAGAATTTATAGTGCCTCATCCACTCGTCCAGGTTTCTTTTGAACAGTGTCATAGAGGTGCTTTGCTTCACCTGAACTGGCAGTCTATTCCAAAGATGTGACAGTCTCTAGGAGACAAATCTGTCCTTCCAGCACATCCTATTCAATTACAGGCCATATTTAGGTCCCTGGAATAGGTGGCTCTAGTCCTGCTTGATTTACAGATGTGCAGCAAATTCTTTAGGTTTGGTTCGGAGATTGCTTTGTAAGCTAGGCATATGTCTCCCTTAAGAAGTCTATACGATATGGAGTACAGTGACAGGGATGTTAGTCGGTCTGTGTGAGGCATGGGCTGGAGTCCCTTGATCTTCTTTGATAGAAACCTCTGACGTCTCTACAATTGCTGCATGTGCTTTGTATGGTATATGATAAAAGGGACATTATACTCAATTATGGGCCTGAGTAGTGACAAGTATAGAGGGGTTATTATCTCTTTGCTCTATTGGTGATGCCTTTGCTAATCAAGTGTGTTATGTAGAAAGCCTTCCTTACTACATTAGACACACATGGTGGTCAAAGCTAAGGTCACAATCTAGTTGTGATCCCAGATCCTTTAGCACTTCATAGGTACATAGGGTATTCTTGTTAATTTGATAGTGTGAAGGGGCATTATTTTTACCGAAGGGAATGATGATGCATTTCTTTGCATTTAGTTTGAGACCATGACTATGACATCAGTAGTTGGTCTGTGTAAGTACCTCCTGAAGTATTTTGATAACATTTGGGGATTTGATAATTGCATCCAGTTTGCAGCCATCCACAGACTCGGTCAGCTATAGCCCCTTAGTTTTGACCTGAACTTCTGAGAAGTATTTACTAAACAGTAGGGGGCCTAGCACCGATCCTTGTGGCACCCCACTGGTGACAGGTCTGCTGGTTGATGTGGAGTCACCCACTTTAATATTTTGTGAACAGATTGTGAGCCATTTGGCAACCCATCTTACAACAAAGGGGTTTACATTCAGTTTGCTAAGTTTATCGGTAATGCCGAGTGTGGGGTTGTGTCAAAAGCCTTGGCCAAATGGAAGTATGCTGTGTGCACAGATTTGCCCTCATCAGTGGTCCTGGTTATTTTAATAGAAATGTGTTTTGATCTTTTGAATAACTTATTTTAGGGCATTTTTGCTCCTCTAATGACTTGTTGCAAGAACATTTACCTCAGAACTTTATTGTTGGACTTTTCTTTGGGAATTCTTTTGCAAAACTGTATTTTTCTAGTAAAAAATAATATTTTACTTCAGAAGTTTTGCTGTGGGGTTTACACTTTACTTGTCAGGGTGGCCTTGGGTAATTGTTTTACACAAAAATGTTAACTTTTTTTCACAAATTGTGACTGATCCTTCTCGGTTACACTGATCACTTATACACTATTCTAGACTGTAAGCTAGTTTTCCTTGACATTTTGGTCATTTTTAGTAATTTTTGTCTGGAAAAGTGTACTGTTTATGCATTACCATATTGTGAGGGGCTAAAATAAGTATATATGGTGCTTGTCACTTAAAACTTTTTTTCAGAAGGTATCAGCAATTCCGTTTTGTTCTGCCATCTGCCTATGAGATGCCATTCCCAGCTAGGACATGGACAACAGTTCCACTAATCCAGCTTCCTCCTTACCTCAGCCACTCATGGGTGACTCTGCTGCTGCATTCAGATGTTCCTCAGACTGCTCATCTTTTTGTCTTAGTCACTCTCTGGTTTTCCTTGAGATGTTACCATGGACCAAAAGTCAGGCACATCCATGCAAGCTATGGGGAAGGTACCAGGGGATGTTTCTTTACTATATCACACTGAGAAGCCTCTTCTCCATAGTAGGGGCCATCTATTAAGCTGTTTCTTTTCTGGGGGTGAGAGGGTATGTCCTAGAAAGAAAAAGCATATGTCTATGCATTTTTCCTCTCTTGAGACAAATAACTGGCTGGGTTGGTGAAAAGGACTGTTGCAGATATTTCAGTCTTTGAGTGATAATTTTCCTTCTCAGAAGAGGAAAATCATTTCCCCCCTAGCAGACTCTGATTCTCAGTCCGAAGGACAGGATTTAGACTGGGACTGTTATTCTCATCTTCTGTCACTACAGGGTAGAGATGCTGAACCTGAAGAGAGTCTTTCCTCAGTTTGTCCTACTGAAGAATAATCAGTTTCTAGTACTATTGCCAAAGTAAGGGAGTTTTTCAATGACAGTAAAAAGATATAGCTAAATCTCAACAAATATATACGATTTAATTAAAACAGATTTTCTTCAGCCTGCACCTGTTCATCCTTTTTGGCATCCTGAACAGTTCTTGGCAGTCAGTCATCTGCTCTTGAAATGTATAAGTTGTATAAGTGCCTTAGTCCTGTACGTTTCTTTTTTCTAACCTGAGGGCAGTTACTGTGGTAATATCATTATCAAAGTCAGCATCTACTAATCTTCTTTCAGTATCTAGCCTTACTTCTTCTGACCACATGGAAAAGTGAAAGAACTGATAAGACTGTAGTATACTGGAATTAACTAAAAAAAAATGAAATGAGAATTGGAATGAATGTCTTTTATCTGTTAATTATCCAACTTGTACTGAACAGGTGCCAGTCTTTTATAGGCCAAGTTTTTTAGTACTTTTACAATGAAGTCTGCAAACACTGTAGTTCAATTAAGAATGGTTTATTAGATGTTAACAATATGCAAATACTGTTTCCAGTAACACTGCTAATAAAAAATAACAGCCTGTAGAAATTGTGGAATGCTGGATAACAGTAACAGTGCTGATAAATATATCTAAAGTTTATGCACATATATTCTGATTCTCCTCAATAATATCAACTGAAACAGTCTTTTCCACCTGAATAGTATGGATATTTGGTACTCTACAAGTGTAGTATCTCAACCCGCCCCAAACACGCCTCCAGACCTGTGGAGGCAGCAGCAGTATGATTATTCAACAGTGTGCGGACTGGAATGTAATTAATATTCAGCATCTGTGCCGATAGCAACCCAAATGACATTAATGTAATGTTGTATTAGGGACATAAAACTTCACTCAGTACCAAAACTGAAATGTTTTATCAGGGCACATTAAAACTAAAAATGCATGCAATAAATCACCTTTCAGTCAGTCAATCTGGCAGAGTTCACACCATTTCTCGAAATGATACTGCTACATTTTAACGGCTTTAAGGAGTGGTGCTTGCAAAGCAGCGGGGGATGTGCAGGGGGGCTTGCCCCTCTGAAAAAGGAGAGAAAGTAAGAATTTGTCAGAGGATGGAGTTCGTTGAGTGCCTGAATATTTAGCAGCTTACACAAACTGACATGCGATTTAGCATGCCTGTCAGTCTTCCTCGATATCCCCGTCCATTTGGCATGCCAAACAATGATGGCATACCCAAAGCTGAGCAGAACTAAGTGTGAGGTGCTACACTTGTAGATTACCGGGTATTTGACCTGAATTCAGTACTCAGGCTTGAATGTCTGTACTGCAAAGATCTTTTTCATATTAGTCCAAAACTAACTTACTAACTTAATTGGCTGTGTCTGAAGTATTTCCTAATAATACCAAAACCCTGTAATATTTTACACTCCTCTTTAGACTTGGTTTTCAAGTCTTGTCTTGCATGTGCCTCACAATGCTAACTGTTTATTCTTTATCTACCATTCCATTGCAAGTATACATATCTTTCCCTTGAGAAAGGAACATTCTGTAAATTCCCCTCAAAACTGTTATTTCTGCACATCTCATGCTTAGCCAGCAACATTATCTTTTCCTTTCTATTGAACTGTCTTTCCCCGAAACTGAATGCATATATGAAAACACAAGACTGACTCTGTATTTTCAGGCCTATTATTCTTCTTTAGTGTACTATAGTAAACTCACTATGAATATCCCCAGTCTAACAAAAAGGTTTTTGATAATTTTGATAAAAACATTTTTTTTACCCTGCACTTCAGAATTGTGGATTGATAGGCCAAAATATGATAACTTAAAGGGGCACTATCTCAGATTTTTTGCTAGAGGAGTTTGTTTACATTTTAGTACTCTATAAGTCACATGTTCATCAAGAGGAAAGGTTTTCAAAGAGCCTCTTTAGCATACTGCAGGTCAGATTACACAAACTCTCAGTGGGGGTGGTTAGAGGAAGTGCTTACAACTTACAGTTGCAGTTTGTCCTTTTATATTCTCCTTCCCTCACTCATGTTCAATTAGATTTGCTGACTGACTGGATTTTACTCAGCTAGAGATGCTATCTTGTCACACACAGACCTGGCCTCTTTAGCAATGAAGTATGTACTTCTTTTTGCAAAACTGTGTCTAATAATTATTCAAGCTTAGGCAATAGTATTTAGGTTCATAGGTAGGTACTAGGCTATCTGCCCGAGGGCATTTATAAACCTAGCCAGAATGTGTCGGCTTTCGCCGCCCCATTGATTAACTAACTGATCCTCTGTCAAGCAGAGCCAATGAAGTGATCCCAGGGGTGTATTTTATGTTACCCATCCACTCGTCAAGGTCTCTCTTGAAGAGTGTTAGTAAGGGGCTCTGCCTGATGTAATTTGGAATTTTGTTCCAAAGCATGGGGAGTCTCTGTGGCAGAAATCTATCTCTCCAGCATGTTCTATTTATTGTTGTGGTGAGGTTTAGCTCACTAAAGTGAATGGCTCGCAGTAACGTGGATTTCTTTAGGTGGAGCATGTCCATCAATTTTGAGTTGGGCATGGCTTTGTAAGTCAGGCAGAGATCACCTCTGACTAAGAGATATGCCACAGAGTACAGCCAGAGTTTTTTCAGTCGGGCTGCATAGGACATATGTTTGAGACCAGTAATCCTCTTGGTGAGGTACTTTTGTGGTCTTTCCAGCTGTTGGAAGTGTCTTGTGAGGTACATCCCAAATGGGGCACTGTACTCTATGATGGGTCTGATGAGTGATGAGTAGAGGGGCACTATAACCTCTTTATCTCTAGATGCGATCCCTTTAGTAATTAGATGGGCTACATAGAAGGATTTCCTAACTACTTTGGTAATATGATTGTCAAAGGAGAGATTACTATCTACCTGGGTCCCCAGATCTCTTATTACCTCTTCTGTATTAACGGGGCTGCCACCTATGTGGTAATTCATGGGTGTTTTGTTTTTTCCAAATAGGATGACTATGCATTTTTTGGCATTTAGCTTGAGACCATAACTTTGACACCAGGTGTCCGTCTCAGTAAGGCCCTTTTGGAGAATGTCCGTGTCAGCCGGATAGTCAGTTATGGCTCCCAGTTTGCAGTCATCAGTGAACTTGGTCAGCCATAGTCCTCCTGTGTTTGTCTGTAATTCTGAGAAGTATATGCCGAACAGTAGGGGTCCCAGGACCGAGCCTTGTGGGACATCACTTGTGACTGGTTTAGAGTCGGACCTGGAGCCCGCAATTCTTACCGTGTGAGTTCTGTCTGTAAGCCAGTTGGCAACCCATCTCGTGACGTAGGGGTTTATGTTCAAGCTGGTGAGTTTTTCTATAATTCCCGAGTGGGGAATGGTGTCAAAAGCCTTGGCGAGGTCAAGGTAGGCTGTGTGAACCACCTTCCCCTCATCTATGGCCTTGGTGACTGTCTCGAGGAAGTCAACCAGGTTTAGTAGGCATGATCTTCCCTTAACAAAGCCAAACTGGGTCGGGTCAAGTGTTTGGAGGTTCCCAATGTCTTTGTTAATGAGTTCCATGATGATGCGCTCCATAGCTTTGCAGACCAGGCTGGTCAGGCTTATGGGGTGATAGTTACCAGGGTCAGCTGTGGCCCCTCCTTTGTCGAGTGGAATAACTGTTGCTGTGTGCCATTCTATGGGCACATAGCCTGTGGAGATGCTGAGGTTGAATAGTGTGTTTAGGTGGGGGGGGGGTTATTTGTTCTGTAGTTCGTGCAAGATTCAGCCTGGGATACCATCTGGCCCCATTGACGCTGTGCTTTTGGCTTTTGAAAGGGCTGTTTTCACCTGTGCGTCTGTGATTGAGAGGGGGGTGAAGTTTGCACTGAATCTATCTGCCAGGATGTTGGCAATATCAGTAGATTCAGTATATTTTGTGCTATTTTGCACTAGCTCAGAGCATATCTGTGAGTTGCCACTTAGATTCTTGACATAGCTAAAGAAGGCTTTGTGGTTATCTTTCGAATCCTTGGCTATTTTTCTTTCGAAGTTAGCCTTGGATGATTTTTATGAGGGACCTTAGTTTCTTACTGATACTGATCAGGGATGTCTTTCCTTCTTGAGATTTGCTTTTTTTTCTGAACTAGTTTCCTCCTCCTATTGTATAGCCTGTTTATGGCAGCGGTCCACTAGACTGGTTTCCTTCTCTTGGGGGAGTGAGTCTTGGTTTTGCTAGGGATGGCATGATCCATGCATCCTTGTAGGTGCTCATAAAGTGCATTTGTAAAGGTTCCTGCATCTTGGACACTGTTATCCTTTAGCGTGGGGGCTGTGAAACTTACCACCTCTGCCTTAAGTAAGGTAAAGTTTGCTATAGAAAAGTTTTTCACTGTGGTTTCCTTGGTTGGAGGTGGTGGTGTGGACATCCAGAGTGATTAGTTTATGGTCTGCCCTTAACAAAGCTGAACTGGGTCGGGTCTATGATGATAAGCCGTAAAGTGCTATACCCCCAAACCTGAAAGCATCAAATGAAAACAAGGATGTATTGTCTCAGTCCAAGTATAGGACTGCTCTCACCTTGTCAAATGTCCACAACAGTACGCACAAGGTATGGCCAGTGTGATTACATCACATTTTAGGTCTATGCAAATGTCTCATATAATGCTGAGGGTCAGTTAAACATTAAAGAGTAACTTAGCCATAATGACTTATTATGGAATACAATAATATTATGCCAAGTAGTATAACAGTCATACACTGTATACATAGTTTTCTGTCAATTCACTTTCCCAACAACATAAACAGTTCTGCTGTTATCCTACAGTGTGGAATTATACTTTCAGTATATCTGGATGCTGACTAGCCTGCACACCATTACTGTACTGTCCTTGCCTTCCACTCTGTTATCCACACCCTCATTTGTGTAACTACCTCTAAATTTAATCAATAATTTGTTCTTAGCATATATATATATATATATATATATATATATATATATATATATATATGTGTGTGTGTGTGTGTGTGTGTGTGTGTGTGTCTATACAATGATCAATAAGTTCATAGGCTTTAGTAGACTAACAACAACAAGGGCCTCTTTAAGCCTAGCCATGCATCCCAAATCTCTGATGAGTTCTGATACCCTTGATACGTGTCAGCGTGGGCTTGGGAGATGAACCATTTACAGGTTACCTATTTGCATCAGAGACATAGGTGCCAAACTAGGGATAAATTTCCAGTTTCCCATCCAATTGTCCAAGTCGCACTTGAATTGGATTAGGGAGGAACTCTGCTTCACATGGATGGGGGGCCTGTTCCATTGATGGGGTAATCTCTGGGATGCATACCTATCTCTCCAGTAGGTCCTATTTATATCACAGGCAAGGTTTAAGTCTTTAGAACGGGTAATTCTGGTACTGTTTGTTTTGTGGATATGCAGGAGGTCCATCAGAGTGGGGTCTGACAATGCCCTGTATGCCAGGTATAGATCTCCCCTCAAAAGCCTGTAGGAGACAGAATACAGGGATAGAGCCTTGAGTCAGTCTGCATAGGACATATTACTTATGCCCTGTATTCTTTTAGTGATGAACCTTTATGGATGTTCCAGTTGTTGGATATGCCTGGTTAGGTGCATACGAAAGGGGGCATTGTACTCAGTGACAGGTCTGATGAATGCCGAATACAGTGGAACAATGACTTCCTTGGACTTAGTTTCCATACCTTTGTTGGTATGTAATCATCAGTGAATTTGTTCAAAACATAAAACATGGAACAGACTCATTGGTGATTATCATTATCACCACCTAAATCATCTACAGTAGTAACGGCAAATGTGAAACATGATTAGTGACTCTGTTTGTACCTGCATATTTACATATGCATCTCAATATATAATTACATACACATACATACATATGTGGATGTATACCTGCATGTATATATGCTAATCTTTATGCTTTTTTGCCTGAGGAATGTGCATGCATATGCCTATGTGTATGCATGCACATAGGCAATGTATTCACATATGTATACATCCTATAATTAACAGATATGGTTGATAGTAGCATAGTAGCACCAATATTCACACATACCAAAATAAAATATTTTCATGTTCACCCACAAATATGGTGCTTATGAAAATATATATTAATGACCACATAGATTTTCACACTCGTGATTGTGCTACACATATCTCTGAATTGGACATGCCCTGCATGCATACCTCTCAATTATACAGATTTTTTTAGAATGTCCAGATTTTTGCCTCATATTTTTGTTTTATTTCTCATAAAATTGTGTTTTTTTTTCTGGCAAATTATTGAGAACTGAAGTCAGAAAATAATGACAGATATTTGAATTTCAGACTTTAAACCCTTCGGAAAATTCTATGAATTTTCTAAGTTTATAAAAGCAATATTTAAAACATGTCCCTATTTTTGCCCCCCACCCCCCAATTATTTATGGCTTTGTCCAGATTTCTTGCTGTAAGAGGTTGAGCAGTATGCCTGCATGATAACACTTACCACAAAGTTTAGTGTTACACAGTGTGCTATCTTTAATTTCTGAATACCCGCCTACTGTGTCTTATGTCCTGTAAAAGTACTAACAATATACACAGATTACATGGTACCGGTACCTGTAAGCAGACATTTAACTGTGAATTTTAATAAAAAAGTAAAACAACAAATATCATGAATTAACCTAAATTTCTGTATGAGATCATTTAATGTATTCCCATTATTCAGCTCTTTGTTTATTTGTTTACATATTAACTTCAGTTTGGTAACCATGTAAGTGGACTGGCTGACAGACACTTTTCAGTCACAACCTGACAGCCATGGTACAAGATACAAACAAAAAATGTAAAATAGAATAAAGTATTATACCTCTTTCTGAAGGAATGTCAAGAAGTTTGGCAAAAGTGGAATTCAAGCACGATTTTATATATATATATATATATATATATATATATATATATATATAGATAGATAGATAGATATTTATATATATATATATATATATATATATATATATATATATATATATATATATGTATACACACACACACACACACACACACACACACACACACACACACACACACACACACACAAGATGTGGTAGGACTGAAAACCTACAAACTAACAAATTGTATAGAATGTAAAATATATTCTCCAACACAACAGATTATAAATAACATTTACAAAATGTTATTCAAAACAGTTTTGGTTGCACAAAGGCAGTGAAAAATTGTGCTAATAATATCCTGTTAACATTGATGCTAAAATTAAAGTAAAATATACTGAAAAAAATAAATATGCACATTAGACAGAAAGTACAGGAATAAAATAGAATTAGAAACAATGACCTGAGAACACTTTGGCATGAAATTACAGTATCATTGTATTTGTTATTCACCAGTTCATTAAAGTATGGAGATATTCCTCAAGCTTGGAGATGTGCACATGTGCAACCCATATTTAAGGGATAGGGGAACAGGAAATATTCAGAGTCACAGAGACCCATAACTTAAGATTGGAGATATCCACATGTGCAACCCATATTTAAGGAACAGGGGAACAGCACAAACCCAGAGTCACAGAAACCCATAACTTTACTTTCTTTTTTGTGCAAAAACAATGGAGAAGGTTATTTGTATAATGTATCATCAGAATTCAAAAGACTAGGACCTGAAACTACATATAAGCATACATATGTTGAAAATAGATCTATAACTACCTGTAATATGATGTTCTGTAATAACACAATAACAGTTAGAAATGACAAGTGGTGCCGTGGTGTAATTTATACAGACTTAATGTCAGACTTTGATAAAAGCATATACAAAATAATGGTCAATACATTAGAACAGCTATTTACTGATGTAATTTTGATAAAATGGATAGCCACATGGCTCTCAAATAGGACATGACAAAGACACATTAACTGGATAGGTGAATCTCTGGGTTACAGTCAGGGTGTCCTATAGAGCTCTCACTCAGGCCTATAACTTTTTATATCACGTCTTTCTGATCTATCTTTTTCATTTGTGGTGCTCTATTGTCTGCATGCCGGTAACTTTGAATAGATAAACAGGTTACATCTGTCACAGATAGGACAAACTAACTTGAGTAATATGTTGACAAATTTATCAACAGCAAAGCCTGTGAGATTTCAGAGAGATTGATTGAAAAATGAGTATTTAATACAGCAAACTGTGATTTAAAATGTGGAGTCATTTAATAACCTGGGTATATGGGTAGATCCAGCTTGAGTTTTTATTTATTTGTGTGTTTATTTATTTATTTATTTTGATCATTCTAGTAAATTGGTTAATGATCATTTTAATAACTATAGGCTGTAAAAACAAGAAATAATGAAAACAATTAAAAAAAGATTTATAAAGTCAAGGAAATCAGAAATGATGAAGTGATGGATTGTATGTTACACTAGACCCAAATTAGAGTATGGAATAATAATTAAAAATCTTATAATAAAATTAGCATAAGTATATTGGAAAGAGCACAGCAAAAATATACCAAGGGCGTGCATGGATTTGAAAGTTTCAGTTATTATAAAACATTAAAATATTTGAACTTTTTACTCCATTTCACATTGATATTTAAGTGGAGACCTTAAGAAGAGAGTAATTAGAGACAACTACCTCCAGGAATGTTTACAGTTATCAAAAAGTAGTAAACAATCAGACAATCTGTGTAGGAGATGATACAGGAATGAGAGTAATTTGTTCTCTGTAAGAGTAGCTGACACATGGAATAACATTTCTAATTATAATAAAGTAAGCACTACTTTAGACTTTTTTAAGAATGTCTTCTTCACTGAAATGACTGTTCTGGTACATTTGCAAGCTAGAAGGGCATTATTGCCCATACCTGAAATATTTGTATGTTTGTCCATGTGTGTAAAATGTGTAAATATAAATAAGCTGTTTAATCGACTAGCTATGTTACATATACAAGGATGCATTCATTTTTTTATTTATGTTTTATTTTTAGGTGTAATGGTATTCTTTAAACTAATATTACAGACATCTTGCATTGTTGTGATTGATCAGCAAAATCTGTTTGCAACAAAATATCACATTTGTTCTCAGTTGCAATTTACACTGTTTCACTGTACAACTGTTACATTATATCAGAAATAGCTATGTATGCCTAGATAAGTCATTAGTTGCGAAATAGTCAAATAAATAAAACCATGTCTTCACATGAGACCTGTGTGTCTATTTGCTTGTTTATTTTTTAAATAAATGAAATCACAATTTCACATAGAATGTGTGTCTGTTTCCTTATTTATGTACAGTATGTATGCATGAATGTCAGTTAAAAGTGTACTGGCTAATTCTACAGTAAACTCTCAGTTAACTGGCACCCATGGGGATTGGTAGATGCCAGATAACTGTAGTTTCTGGCTGCTTGAGAGTTACTATTAAAAATATACCTGACTAATACTGCACCCTATACTATTTTTTTGGTTTAACTTGTTCTCAGGTTGGGGAGAGACTTTATTCCTATCTTTCTTTTAAAAAAAATAGAAAAAAATGACTGCCTAGTCAATATGAATATACATGCAAAATAATAATAATAATAATAATAATAATAATAATAATAATAATAATAATAATAATTTATTGTGATTTTGTGATACTTCAGTTATAACTGAAGGCATACATCTCAACCTGTATGTACAAAGACAAAAGTCTTGAATGAAACATTTAATTGGCTAAAGTAGTTACCTAAGTCCAAAATAAGAGATTATTGAATGCTACATTTACTCAAAAGTGTTAACAAGAACAATAAGGTGCAAAGCAGGAGACAGAATCCATATGGCTCTGAGATGATTGAGTACTCCCCATCAAATACCATGTACCATTTCTCTTCCAACTATCACTAAAGAACAGGTCCTCACCACACTTTCCACATTTAAAAACACTGCATCAATGGGCTCTGATAATATCCATGGATGTGTCCTAAACAGCTTCAAACATGACCTATAAGGCCCACTAGAATCTATGTTCAACCACAGCCTCCAGACAGCTTTGTCCCTATGGAATTAAAGACTGCAGCTGTCAACCTACTGCACAAAGGTGGACCATTAACTGATCCAGGGAACTACAGACCCATAAGTTTGTCTAATCTTACATGCAAAGTCATGGAAAGAATTATCATGGACCTGATAAAGGCATAGGAAATATCCAAAAAATAAATAAATAAAAATAAAAAATGGACCCATCTCTGTTTGGTTTTGTCAATGACAGTTAATGCTTACTAAACCCGGTGAACTTCTTTGGGAAGTTCACTAAAGCCATGGATGAGGGAAAAATATTTTATTTATTTACTGGGAAAGTCTTACTTGGAATGAGCCAATTTTCACCAGAAGCCTGGGGAGAAATGCTCCAGATGCATGTCTTTCTAATGTGGGAGGAAACCAGAGCACCCAGAGGAAACCCACATGAATGTGAAGAGAACATGCAGACTCCGCACAGAAGGCACCCCAGCTGAGAATAACCTTG
The DNA here is from genome assembly GCF_019279795.1 of Protopterus annectens. Taxonomy (NCBI): domain Eukaryota; kingdom Metazoa; phylum Chordata; order Ceratodontiformes; family Protopteridae; genus Protopterus; species Protopterus annectens. Next base: position 1,297,660,736 of record NC_056744.1, on the reverse strand, counting down.
GAGGGAAATTGGCTAGGCTTAAAAGATAAAGAAGGACAGTTAGGCTAGTACTTTCCTATGAAGACCTAATAATTCATTAGTATGTCATTTATGTTGGCATAAAGGATAAGAGATTTGCCTTATAGACACAGCGTCAGGGTTTGATTCTCACATCGGTTAATTAGCTAAGCTTAAAATGGACCACAAAAGCAGTTATCCTAGTACTAATCTATGAACCTATGTACCACAATGGAGAGAAATTTCTTCTATACCTTCATGGAGGCTCTCAATAAAACTTTCAGTAAAAATCTACCCAAACAGCAGAGACCTCCAAGGCAGAAATGCACTTGACCACCACAAAACAACACTAATCACGGGACACACAACTAAACAGTGTGCCAGTAAACCAAAGCCGCTAAGGCAAAACAGCATGCCCAGCACACTAGTCATAGGTGACTTGATAGTGAGGCACACTGATATCCCACTCATTAGGATGAATAAGGAGAAAGTAACAGTCAGCTGCCTGTCAGGTACCAGTATCTGCCATACAACACATGCACCCAGGTCCCTCAAAAACAGGTACAAATATGACTCTGTCATTGTACATGTGGGTGTGAATGACCTGAGATGTACCTCCCTGGGCTACATGAAAAGAGACATGGAGGAGCTCTCAGATTATGAAGCCCAGGTGGGTACAACCCTAGCCCTGAGCAGCATCCTACCATCACTCAGAATAATACCACAGTACAGCAGAAAATGACTAATCTCAACAATTGGCTAAGTTTCTAGCATCATTCTAAGGGGATCCAGTATCTGTCTGCCTGGGATGACATGATTGACAGACCTCGATGCTTTGCCAGAGATGGCCTGTATCTGTCACCCTTGGGGTTCTGGATACTGGCCAAGGCTCTTGTCACCCCATATAGTGCCTTTTTTAGGTGGCGTTACAAAGATGAAATTACCACCATAACAGCTACTAACAAATGCAATCTGAGGCTAGTGCTGCTCAATGCTAGAAGTCTAAATCTCAAAATGCACTCGCTTGAAGTACTCCTTAAAATGGAGAATATTGACATTTGTGCTGTAACAGAGACCTAGTTCAAGGTAACAGAAAACACCCCTGTACTAACAGGCTATAACTCACTCCACACCTTTTGGCCCCAGAACTTGGACTGAAGCTCCAAAGTTGGTGGTGTTTCCATATTCATAAAGGATGCATACACCTCCAGACTGGTAGCCCAACATGATGTATCAGAGATACTTCAGGTGCAGCTAACATTGGGTAAGACAGCAATTCAGGTTATAGCCTGTTATAGGTTCCCCAACCATATCCCAAGACACACACTCCACATTCCTAAGCACCCTGGAAAATATTAGGGTCCAACCTAACACACTCATACTGGGTGACTTCAACTACCCCTCCATTAACTGGGAAACCTACTCATGTACCAATAAACTTGCCCAATGTTTCCTGGAATTCATTAATTCCAATGCCCTGGACCAGCTCATTCTTACACCCAGTAGAGGTAGCAACATCCTTGACCTGGTCATTACTAACATGGGCGACCATTGCTCTACACCAATAGTCAACTCCTCCCTGGTTAGATCCAACCACAAACTAATCACCTTGGAAATCCACACCCCCCCCACCCCACAAAGGTAACCACCATGAAAAACTTCTCCAAAGCTAACTTTGGTCTCCTAAGAACAGAGGTGGCTAACTTCACGGCACCCGTGTAAATGGAGAATAGTTGCATGAATGCCAAATCATACAGCAATGCACTGTATGAACACATACACAAATGCATATATCTCGCCAAACCCAATAGAACCAAGATTCTCTCCTCCAAAAAAAGGAAGCCAATCTGGTGGTCTCCTGCCATAAACAAACTCTACAACAGAAGGAGGAAACTGATGCAGAATAAGGTAAAGTCCCAAGAGTGGAAAAACTCCATTATCAGCCTCAACAAAAAGTTGAGATCCCTCATCAAATCCTCTAAAGCTAGCTATGAAAACAGAATTGCAGCAGATACTAAAGACAACCACAAGGCCTTCTATAGTTATGCAAAGAACCTCCACGGCAGTACCCAGATTTGCTCTGAGCAACTGCACAATGGTACCTCCTATACAGATTACAAAAGAAAAATGAGGCCAGCAGCTGTAGCATCAGGATTTCTTTATTCTTATGATAGTGCAAGCAACATATCAATCAGGTAGAATGAGTGCACAAACCAGCTTCAGCAAACAGTTACAATGCCTTCCTCAGTGTGAAATAAACAGAATGCAATATACTCCTTATATAGTATTAATTCAATCAGTCATTACAAATGGTTATACATGCTCGTTAAGTCCAGGGGGGGAATAAACCCCCAAGTTTAATAATCCATTTCTTATCTTTTTTATTTAAAATATCATGCCAGCCAATTTTTATTGGATCTTGGTGCTCTAATTTTATCAATAATAATAAAATTGAAAGATGCACATGGATGAAAAAGAGTATGCTTAAATAATGCATTGGCAATTTTCTTATTTCTGATTTCACTAAGATGCTCCCCCACCCTGAATTTGACAGGACATGAGGTTTGCCCCACATAAAATGCTGAGCAATGACATGTGGCCAAGTAAATAACCCAGTCAGATTGGCAATTAGCATAAAATAATATATCAAAGACCTGGCTGGTATTCTGTCTACTAAATGTTTTGGATTTGACAAACCTAGAACAGTATGAACAATGTCCACAGGGAAAGCAACCAACTAACTTATCCCCTAGGAGGGTCGTTTGTGACACTGGCATGTCAGGCAGGAGATGCTTATAGTGATTGAAGTATGAACCTAAATTTTTACCTTTTTTAAAAGTAAAAGAGCATCTAGTTGGTAACATGGTAGATGACGTTTGGTCTGCCAACAGCATATTCCAGTGGTGATTGACACTGTGAATCAATGAATCTGTATTTCTGCCATATGTAGTTATAAAATGGATGGCAGAACCATCACTATTGTTTTTGTCTTTATATTGGAGAAGTTCCTTCCTGACCAAACCATCCACAATATTGGATGCCCAATGTACAAAACTAGCCCCATAGCTCCTGACTTTAAATCTCATGATCAAATCATGTTTGTATATATTGTAGGTTTCTTCTTTAGAACAGATACATTTGCTATGGATAAACTGGGATTTTTGAATATTTTGACAGATGTGAGGGGAATGAAAGCTGATGGGGTGAAGGATGGAATTGTACTGTGGAAATTTACAGTGAACCTGGGTAGAGAGCGAGTTTTATCATTATCTCTACTTATGCTAACATCCAAAAAAATGATGTTATTAGGATTATGATTCACCATAAATTAAATACCCCATCCATTTTCATTAAGGTAGTTTATGAACTCATATAGATATTCAACATCCGACCTCCAAACCAACCAGCAATCATCCAAGTACCTCCTCCAAATGTATATTTCATCAAGGTAAAGGTTATGTAACGAATCATAAATAATCTGCTCTTCAATGTAAGCCATGAATAAATCAGCATAAATTGGCGCAAAAGAAGTGCCCATGGCTGTTCCCTTGTTCTAAAGAAAACATTCACTTTGATATAAGACATTTTAGGTGAGGACATGTTCATAAAGGATGATAAGGAAGATGTTGAAACCAGGTTGGTATAGTTGAGATTTATATAACCAGTATTCTAGGGCATCTATACCAACCCAATATGGTATATTGGTATATAATGCTTTGACATCCAGTGTACAAAGCAACAAACCTGGTTCCAACTGAGTATCCAAAATCAACCTCAGGATTTCCATGGTATCCTGTATCCAGACACATGCCCATTTGAGAAAGGGCTTCAGGTGTCTGGTTAGAAAAATAGACAGTGGTTCCATTAAAGAATTCCTGCCTGAGATGATGGGTCTTCCAGGGGGATTGGTAGCATCCTTATCTATTTTAAGCAATAAGTATATATATACTGATGTGTCGGTTCATTTACTGTAAGATGTTGTAAAGTAGTTTGTGAAATTATACGTTCATCACTAGCTGACAATAAAAAGTCATCAATTTGTTTATTGAAAAGTGAAGTGGGATCAATAGACAAATGTGAATGATATCGGCCATCCAATATTTGTTTTTTGCCTCACTATCATATTGGGTCCAATCATGGACCACGACAGCACCCCCTTTATCGGCCATTGATATGACCAGCTGATGGTTGTTTGCCAGTCGTGAAATCACCTCCATTTCTTCCCTGGATATGTTATTTGGTTTCACCCTGGTTTCTTTGGCATGAAAGTGTAGATCTTTGAGTATTGATTTCTGAAATAAGGCAACAGTATGATGCATAGGTGGCATAAAGGTCGAGCCAAGATATCTGAACTCATGTTTTGTATCTGTGGTTTCTTTACCATGAAAAAATATTTTAAGGTTCAAATTTCTACAAAATCTCAACACATCATCCACAAAAATGTCCTCAGAAACAAAGAAACCATTGATGAATAAAAGACCTTTATTGAGAATTTTGGTCTCAATTTCAGTAAGAGTACAGGAAGATATATTAAAAACATTTATTGTTTCCTGATGATCATTTTCAACAGTGTCTGCATGTCGTCTACTCTGTTGGTGTTTCCTCCCTCCCCTTCTACGTTTGGTCCTAAAGAGACACTGTTGTTGGTGCGTTTATGAGTTGGTGAGCCAGTAGGACCAGAGATATCTGGTTCATAACTGGAAGAGGATTCATCTCCAGTGGAATTCGGACCAGAGACTGATGATTTTTTAAGGATAAGATGTGGCCATTTTCTCTTGGCCATATTTTTTAGTTGCTTTGAAAATCGCACCCTCTTGATTTTATCCTTATTAAAAGGATCCCCTCTTTCATAGTCTGCCAAGTCTCTGAGGAATTTCTTTCTCTTCTTTTCTTTCAATTGTTCCTCCAGTAGTAATAAAGTAGTAGTAGTAGTACATTGAACAAAGGTATGCGGATATTGCACAGCAATGTCTGGCACTGCAAATTATTCAAGGTCTATATGGCCAAGAATATCACCCCAGAGGTCTCAAGATTCATACATAACCCCTGGTAAGCAACCCTAATGATACCTTACTCACAGCATGGGCTAATGCCCAACATAAAGCCACTATGGAATTTGTTCAGATTTTAACTGCACACTTTGAACAGATCATTGATTGCTGGGGGATGAACTTATTGGGCTTGATGGACAACCTCAATATACCTCTTGTTTTAAAGAATTTACTACTGATTTATTAAAAGTGGAGGAACAATTAAAATAAAGGAAGAGGAAGAAATTCCTCAGAGACTTGGCAGACTGTGAAAGAGGGGATCCTTTTAATAAGGATAAAAGCAAGAGGGTGCGATTTTCATAGCAACTAAACAAATATGGCCAAGAGAAAACGGCCACATCCTATCCTTAAAAAATCATCAGTCTCTGGTCCAGATTCCACTGGAGATGAATCCTCTTCAAGTTATGAACCAGATATCTCTGGTCCTACAGGCTCACCAGCTCATAAATGCACCAACAACAGTGTCCCTTTAGGACCAAACGTAGAAGGGGAGGGAGGAAACACCAACAGGGTAGATGACATGCAGACACTGTTGAAAATGATCATCAGGAAACAATAAATGTTTTTAATATATCTTCCTGTACTCTTACTGAAACTGAGACCAAAATATTCAATTAAGGTCTTTCATTCATCCCTGGTTTCTTTGTTTCTGAGGACAGTTTTGTGGATGACATGTTGAGATTTTGTAGAAATTTGAACCTTAAAATATTTTTTCATGGTAAAGAAACCACAGATACACAACATGAGTCCAGATATCATGGCTCAACCTTTATGCCACCTATGCATCATACTGTTGCCTTATTTCAGAAATCAATACTCAAAGATCTACACTTTCATGCCAAAGAAACCAGGGTGAAACCAAAGAACATATCCAGGGCAGAAATGGAGGTGATTTCATGACTGGCAAACAACAATCGGTTGGTCATATCAATGGGCGATAAAGGGGGTGCTGTCATGGTCCAAGACTGGACCCAATATGATAGTGAGGCAAATAAAAACAACTCTTGGATGGCCAATATTCTTCACATTTGACTATTGATCCCACTTCACTTTTAAAGAAACAAATTGATGACTTTTTATTGTTAGCTAGTGATGAAGGGATAATTTCACAAACTACTTTACAACATCTTACAGTGACTGAACCGACACATCAGTATATCTTACTTTTTGCCTAAAATACATAAGGATGCTACCAATCCCCCTGGAAGGCCCATCATCTCAGGCAGGAATTCTGTAATGGAACCACTGTCTATTTTTCTAACCAGACACCTGAAGCCCCTTCTCAAATGGGTACGTGCCCGGATACAGGATACCACAGAATTCCTGAGGTTGATTTCGGATACTCAGTTGGAACCAGGTTTGTTGCTTTGTACACTGGATGTCAAAGCATTATATACCAATATACCATATTGGGCTGGTATAGATGCCCTAGAATACTGGTTATATAAATCTCAACTATACCAACCTGGTTTCAAGACCTTCCTTATCATCCTTTGTGAACATGTCCTCACCAAAAATGTCTTTTTCTATCAAGGTGAATGTTTTCTTCAGAACAAGGGAACAGCCATGGGTGCTTCATTTGCACCAATTTATGTTGATTTATTCATGGCTTACATTGAAGAGCAGATTATTTATGATCCATTACCTAACCTTTACCTTGATGAAATAGACATTTGGAGGAGGTACTTGGATGATTGCTGGTTGGTGTGGAGGTCGGATGTTGAATATGTATAATAGTTCATAAACTACCTTAATGAAAATAGATGGGATATTGAATTTATGGTGAATCATGATCCTAATAACATCATTTTTTTGGATGTTAGCATAAGTAGAAATAATGATAACACTCTCTCTAGCCAGGTTCACCATACATTTCCACAATACAATTCTCCCCTCCACGCCACCAGCTTTTATCCCCCCCCCCACATCTGTCAAAATATTCCAAAATCCCAGTTTATTCATGGCAAATGTATCTGTTCTAAAGAAGAAACCTACAATATATACAAACATGATTTGATCATGAGATTTAAAGACAGGGACTACGGGGCTGGTTTTGTACATCGGCATCCAGTACTGCGGATGGTTTGGTCTGGAAGGAACTTCTCCAATATAAAAACAAAAACAATAGTGATGGTTCTGCCATCCGTCTTATAACTACATATGGCAGAAATACAGATTCATTGATTCACAGTGTCAATCGCCACTGGAATATGCTGTTGGCTGACCAAACATTATCTACCATATTACCAATTAGATGCTCTTTTACTTTTAAAAAAGGAAAAATTCAGGTTCATATTTCAGTCACAGTGTCACAAACAACCATCCTAGGGGACAAGTTAGTTGGTTGCTTTCCCTGTGGACATTGTTCATACTGTTCTAGGTTTGTCAAATCCAAAACATTTAGTAGTCAGAATACCAGCCAGGTCTTTGATATATTATTTTATGCCAATTGCCAATCTGACTGGGTTATCTATTTGGCCACATGTCATTGCTCGGCATTTTATGTGGGGCAAACCTCATGTTCTGTCAAATTCAGGGTGGAAGAGCATCTTAGTGAAATCAGAAATAAGAAAATGACCGATGTATTATTTAAGCATACTCTTTTTTATCCAAGTGCGTCTTTCAATTTTATTATTATTGATAAAATTAGAGCACCAACATCCAATAAAATGGGCTGGCATGATATTTTAAATAAAAAAGAAAAGAAATGGATTATTAAACTTGGGTGTGTTTCCCCCCTGGACTTAACGAGCATTTATAACCATTTTAATGACTGATTGAATTAATACTATATAAGGAGTGTATTGCATTCTGTTTATTTCACACTGAGGAAGGTATTGTAACTGTTTGCCAAAACCGGTTTGTGCACTCATTCTACCTGATTGATATGTCACTTGCACTATCATCAGAATAAAGAAATCTTGATGCTACAGCTGCTGGTCTAATTTTTCTTTTGTAATTTGTACTGTTTTGGGACTTTACAGCAGCCGTACTTGCAGAGGCTTTTGTTGTTACCTCCTATACAGAGCCAACAGATATTGCCAATATACTGGCCAACAGATTCAGTGCCAGCTTTACCCCTCCTCCCCAAAGGACCAATCACAATACCAGTAGATTGCCAGGCACCCAGTATTATTGCTGCACAGGCCAAGAATACAGCTTCTATGAGACATGATAATATCCCTGGCTGTGTTCTACATGAACCACAGAATGACCTGGCACCTCACCTGTGTGCCCTGTTCAATCACAGCCTCACCTCAGGCTTTGTCCCTACCTAATGGCGCACTGCTATAGTCATCCCTCTCCACAAAGCAGGAGTGACTACAGACCCTGGGAACTATTGCCCCATTATCCTGACAAGTCTGATATGCAAAGCTATAGAATGCATCATCATGGAGCTAATAAACAAGGATACAGGGAATCTACAAACTTTGGATCCCACACAGTTTGGTTTTGTGAAGGGTAGATAATGCCTGCTCAACCTGGTCAACTTCTTTGAGTCAGTCACCAGAGCTGTGAATGAAGGCAAGGTGGTTCATACAGCCTACCTTGATGTGGCCAAGGCCTTTGATACCATTCCCCACTCTGGAATTATAGAAAAACTCACTAAGCTAGACATCAACTCCTATATCACTAGGTGGGTTGCAAACTGGCTCACAGACAGAACCCACAGTATGAAAGCAGCTGACTCCAAGTCAGACTGCAGACCACTCACAAGTGGAGTCCCACATGGATCAGTCCTGGGTCCTCTTCTGTTTGGTATCTACTTCTCAGAAGTACAGTCCGACACAAAGGGACTCTGGCTGACAAAATTCAGACAATTGCAAGTTGTGAGCCATTATTAACTTCCCAAGAGATGTTGACATCCTACAGAAAGGCCTCACTGGAGACCAACGACTGGTGTCAGAACCATGGCCTTAAGCTCAATGCCAAAAAATGTGTTGTCATCCACTTTGGGAAAAACCCAGTTCCCATGAACTACCACATCGATGGTAGTTCACTAAACACAGAAGCATTATAAGGGATCCGGGAACACAGGTTGACAGCAACCTCTCTTTTGACCACCATACTGCCACTGTGGTCAGAAAGTCCTTCTATGTGGCACATCTCATTACTAAGGGTTTTGCATCCAGGAAGAAAAAGATCATTGTCTCCTTCTACTCCTCTACTCTTCCCTCATTAGGCCAATCATTGAGTACAATGCCCCATTTGGCATGTATCTTACTAGACACCTGCAACAATGGGAGAGACCACAAATGTACCTCACAAAGAGGATCCTAGGCCTTAAACACTTGTCCTATCTGAACAGACTCAGAAAACTCCAACTATTCTCTGTCACATATCACCTACTTAGAGGCAATCTCTGCTTGACTTACAAAGCCATGTCTGACCCAGCTCTGTTAGAAATGCTACATCTAAAGAAATCCCAATCCCTCCACACCGCACGTGCCAGAGACCTCAACTTCATTACCACAATCAACAGAATGTGCTGGAGGCACAATTTCATAACCCAGAGACTGCCCATGCTATGGAATAGACTTCTCATACATGTCAAACAGAGCACCTCACTGGCTCTCTTCAAGAAAAATCTTGATGAGTTGATGGGAAATAGATGATTCACCCAGAGGGCTCATTCCAGTGGCTCTACTTGAAAGAAGCCCTGGAAACTGAGGTCGGGTGGCATGATGCCAGGGTAATCCTATGGGCTAGGCTTGTAAAAGCTTCAGGGCCATTAGCCTAGTACACACCTATGAACATGGTGCAACTTATAAGTTAGGGCAACACATCCAGATCTAAGGAGATCATAGCTCCACTATACTCAACTCACATTAGACCAGTAATCGAGTACAATGCATTCTCCAGCATGTACCTAACCGGGCATGTGCCAACAGCTAGAGCGACCACACAAGTTCCCCACGAAAAGAATACAGAGTGTAAATAACATGCCCTATGTGGACCACATCAAAGGCCTGTCCACGTACTGAGTCTCCTACAGACCAGTAAGAGGTGATCTGTGTCTACCCTACAAGGCATTCTCCCATCCAGTCCTGATTAATTTGATACATTCAACAAACAGCACTGCAATTACCTGATCTAAGGATCTAAACCCCATCTGTGATATAAGCAAAACATGCTGGAGGAAGAGATATGTCTCTCATAGATTACTCCTTCTCTGGAACACACTTCCCATTCATGTCAGACAGAGCTCTTCTCTAATCTCATTCAAATGCAATTTGGACCAATAGAAGAGAAACTGTAAATTCTCCCCTGGCTTGTCACCAGTGGACTTTATGGACAGGAGCAGATTGTAGATGGCCTAAGGCACAGGCATATACCAAAGTCATTCTAGTCCTACAGCAACAATAATTGTAAAAATTGGGGCATGGATGGCTAGGCTTAAAAAGGTTCTTTGGCCATTAGCTAAATAACTTCTTATGATCCTAAGAGGTTTTTTTTTTTTTTTGCTACAGTGAGATGCAAATGCATGAAATTGCTTTCCTCAGAAAGCTGTGAAACAAGAACATGTTAGAATCCAGAAATACATATAATAACCAAAATCAGTTATAGTGGAATGTAGGAAAAGGTAGAACTCTGATTAGCAATGAGCTTCTCTTTAATACACCTTAATGGGCAGATTAGTTGGGCTAAGACATGCTTGTGTGATTAAATTCTAGGTAGCTGTATGAATTGCATCTACAGTAAATTTATGTAATGTCATACTATTTACTTTCTAGGTCATGGACATTTTCCATATGTGATTTTGCCAGTCTAAGATTCTATCCTGCATACAAATGTTGCATTATTCTTTTAACTAGATTGCACACACACACACACCCATAGTCACAGGAAGCTGTTAAAGACTGGGGTGGGGGTGGGGGTGACAGGTGCACTTAGTGAACTAAAAAGGGAAATTTTTTTTATAACTATTTTCTACCACAACATAGGTTCACTTGGAGGACATTTTAAGGGTAGCCAATTCCCTTTTGGTGCTTGAGTTAACATGTTCTGATTGGTCTTAGCTATTTCCAAGACTGATAATTGTATATTAGCCCTAGTGAGAACAACTGTGATCATATCATAGATAATTTGAGGGGGCCATGTAATGGATGCAGCATTTATGAACTGCCTCTATCCATTAGTGGCATGAAGGAAATCCTGGAATACATTTTCTATTACCCATCCTTAGATCCAAGTTGCATTTGAATATGGATGCATGAGTTTTGCTTTATTTTTATGGATAGTCTGTTACGGAACAGTGGTAGCCTCTATGATATATATTCATCTCTCCACAACATTCAGTTTAGATACCTGGACTGAGTATTTCTGATGCCATTTGGCTTGCTGATGTTCAGTAGGTCCATCTGTATTATGTCTGAGGATGCTTTGTATGGCAGACATGTCACCTCTAAGCACTCTGTAGGATACTGAGTACAGTAATAAATCTTTGAGGTGGTCCATGCAAGACCTATTGTTTAGGGCTTGTATCCTTTTAGTAAGGTATCTCTGTGGGTATTTCAATTGTTACATGGGGCTGGACAGATACATACCAAAGTGGGCATTATACAAAATGATTGACGTAATGAGAACTTTGTAAAGGGGGACAACAACATCTCTAGATCTAGTCACAATCAATGTTTTTATAAGCTGTGCAATATAGAAAGGTTTTCTTATTACTCTGGGCACATGTTGGGCAAAAGTTAGGTCACTGTACACAAAAATTCCCAAATGCCAAACAATTGAATCAGTTCTCAGAGGGCATTGTCATGATTTTGACACCAGTTATTATTTGGGACAAACCTTCCTGCATGATGGTTAAGTAATTTGGGGATTCAATAACTTCTCCTAGCTTGCAGTCATCTCAAACTTAGCTGGCCAAAGCTCTTTGGTATTTCCTTTTATTTTTGAGATGTATATGCCAAAGAGAAAAAGTCTCAGCACCAAACCCTGAGGGACTCTGTTAGAAAAATATATATATTCACATATGTGCTGCCCAGAAAATATATTTACATACATGCTGCCTAGGAAAATATATATTTACATATATGCTGCTTAGGAAAATGTGTATTCAAACATTCAGATATATATAAGTTGTGTGGTCAGATATATAGAGAAATGTGTGCTTTAGACAGGAATAAATATGCCCAAATCCATATGAAGAGCAAAGGTTGAAAAATAGTAATGCATTTAATTCTGTTTTACTAGAATAATAGTAGAAATAAACTCGCATATTATTGCTTGAAGCATAAGCTGCAGTGTGATTAGAAACTTGGCCTTGGCAGCTCGGCTGGCTCATTTCTGTCAGTAAAGATTATTTTGCAAAGTTAGAAAATAATGAATCTGTGTGCATGTGTATCTTTTCCTGCTTCCACCAGAAGAATGGCCTTGTGCGCACTATCAGAGATAATGTCCAGCTGGTGAACAGAGAGACAAAGAAATGTATTAAAGAGTCATTCATCCATTGTATTCGAGCTAATCTAAGAGCCTTGAATTGGCTACATCCTCGGAAGGACATTGTGATTGACCAGGTGCTTTGCAAGGCTGTAATATTCTCATGGGAAAAAGATTTTTGAAAAGCACTATCTCAGCACTTTTTCATAAGTTACTATGATGTAAAGACTCTGTCACTGACCACGTCAGTGAGGTGGGCAAAAGCTGATTGTAAATGATATAAAATGGCAAACACTGCACAAATAAAGTTAGACAAAATTCTGTACAAGTTTGTGTATGTTTTTTTGCCTCCTAATGTACATTAGAGTATTAGAGTATAAGATACTTGAGTTCTCCTGCATTACTGTTTGTTATTGACTGACATTGTTTTTGAATGCCAGATGATTTTTACAGTCTGACTCTAACAAATTTATTTAACATTTTGGTCCTTCGGACCGGAATTCCCTTGGTAAGCTGCAGGTCACAGAGTGCATGAGTGGTGATAAATCTGCGCAGGAGAAGCTGCCGAAAAAAATGGTTCTTCTTAAAGTGAAAAGACCTCCGACTGAATTGTTGTGTGTAAAGAGGCTGTCCACTTTCTGATCTGTGGCTGAAAAGCGGAAGACTGGGCCCCAAGGAAAAAAGACAGTCAAAGCAGGAGGCTCAGGTAAGAAGAATTTCCCTCTTTGTCTTTGTTTTAGATCAGGGACCAGGTTACACTGTGCTATTGCTAAGGTTTGTGATAGCAGGGAGAGAGAGTCGAAGTATTGTATCTTGAGTCATAGATCAGGGAATAACAAAGCAAAGTAAACAGTCATTCTAGACACTACTGTGGATATGGGGAAATAAGATACCACGTGGTACAAGAGAAGGGTTACGTAACAGTCTTTTTAAGACATGGGAAATCAGTGCACTAAGAGATCACGAGATCCGCCCCTAACGGATAATGTGAAGCATATGCAATTGCAGTAAGCAGATAATGTGAGATATTTTGCAAAATGTGTTAACAACTATAAATTTGATAGTAAACTAGATAAACTTTCACTAGTTAAACTCCTTAAACAAGCTTTAATCTGATGCAGGGCGTCAGGCAAAAGAAAAACAGCACCAACTAGGCATACCTCAAGCACATAGGTGGATTGAGGAAGCAAATTGTAAAAAAACAGAAGCTTAAAAAATTCTGAAACATTTTTAGACAACAGAGTGAAAGGTCTAACAGACAGAATCTCTAAAAAATGAAAACTTAGAGCAGACTGGACTTGCATTAATTAATGCATACAACAGGAAAATGAGACAGTAGATGGATATTATGCTAGATCATTAAAATGCTTAAAACAACAATTAAAAACTACATTTTTAAAAGGTTGCATTGCCTCTGTTAGTAGTTTTATTACAAGGCATATGATAAATCACTGAACAAGCAGGCTGTAAGCCTTACTTGAGTATGCTAGACGTACTGAAAGACACTTTAATAGTAAAAGAAAAAAAGGCACAAGTCTTCACTGCTGAAGACGGAGCTGAAGTATTTGTATTACAGTCAGGTAAAAAGGGCATCTAGCTAGGGACTATAAACAAAATAAGAAAGCAATGACAGAAGATAAAGGAGATGTGGACTGACTATATGATAGTGATAATAACCAAAAATCATCAGGAAAGGTTAATAAACAAAAAGAAAATGTGAATGTAGTAGAGGGAATAGAGAAAGTACAAACAGATGTAGAGGATAAAAATGAAAATAAAATTTTAGATTTAGCATTGTTGAGCCTGGAGCTCTACCTAGCAAATACAAAACCAGAAGTAACACTTCTGGTGGAGGGAAGAAAGGTCAAATTCCTGTGTGACTCAGGAGCGTCACGGACTTTGATACACCCCTCCAAGTTACCAAAACATTCTGAATCACCTGATTATGTATTAGTAAAAGCATCAAATGGACAGCTATACAGGGAACCACTTTCCCATAATATAGCAATAACTGACCCTGTTTCAGGTATGACTCAGAAAAGTAAAATTGTAGTTTCTGCAAAAATATCCAGTAAACTTACTGGGAAGAGACCTTGTGCAGATATTTGGCATAGCAGTAGTTCCTACCATGCAGGGTATGGAAGCACAAAGACAAATGGATGCTCTTGTGGTGTGATCAGAGGGTGAAGCCTATTATTGGTACAGCCAGGACCTAGTTATGATTGGTCCAGGGCAGTAACCAAAGAACTGATAAACGTAGCCATCAGTAAGGTACCCTCCCTTGACACTGATCAGCAGCACTTGTTACATTGTACTCCATACTACTGTAGCACACCAGGACCTGATAAGGAATATAAGTAAAAATCCTGCTGACAAATTAATATTACAAACTTTATGCTGGGATACTGAGGAAACAGTGTAGTAAGCTGTTCATTACCTCAGGAGTTCATGAGATTGTATAAGTCCAATAGACTGCCACATGTCAGCTTGACAAAAAACAAAAGTGTTAAATGGGCAGACTTAGAAAAAAAAGGTAACAAAATGGGAAAACAGACTGATTTAAAAATGTCAGGACAAGGGATATAAAACAAAACTGAATTGGTTAACACAGACACATACAGCTGTACACTTGCAATCTAGTAAGGACAGCTGATTAGCATTTTATTAAAAGAAAAGAAGAGGCCTTGTGTAAAATTCCAACAACTCTGTGGTCAACAGGCAAGTTAAATGTAGGGCTTATTCAAGCAGCAGGACCAGTTACAATTACCCCAAAGTCAGCTTTTAGACCACCGAAAAGACAATACATTTTGGAAAAGAATGCAAAGGTAAAAATTAAGCCTATAATAAGCAGCATTACTCAAAAGGAGTACTGGTAGAATCTCCTGATTCACCATGTGATACACCCCTATTTCCTGTTAAAAAGCAAACGGGAATGGCAGATGGTACAAGATTTATAAGCTGTAAATAATGCAGTAATACCTAGAGCACCCACGGTGCCAGACCCACATACCTTGTTAAATGATTTAAAGCCACAACAGAAGTATTTTACTGTGGTAAATATAAGCAATGCTTTCTTTTCAATACCTGTACATCCTGATAGTCAATATTGGTTTACATTTACATTTCAGGGTAAAAGGTATACATATACTCGACTACCACAGGGATATTGTGAGAGCCCAATAATATTTGCACAGAAAATGGCTAGCAACCTGGCAGGGTCTACCCCACCAGAAAGTAGTCAAATTTTACTTTATGTAAATGACATCTTGCTAGCAGCACCCAGCAGCAGTGCAGGGTGAATACAGTAGCATTGTTAAAATTTTATTAATACAAGGACACAAAGTAAACAAAAGTAAGTTACAACTTTGGGAAAAAACACAGGTTAAATACCTGGGATATGTGATATTCAATAAAGGTAAAATACTAGATAAGGGGGAAAAAAAAAGGAAAAAACAGCAATTTTGCAAGCACCCAAACCAACAACTAAAAAAGAAATAATGTCTTTTCTTAGGTACAACTACTTTTGTTGGAACTGGGTACCAAATTATTTTACAATGGAAAACAAAAGCAGAAATGGCTTTCTGCAGGTTGAAGCAGTTAATAGCTTCTTCATTAGTTTTAAGACTTCCAAGTTATCACAAACGTTTTTTTAGACCATAGATTGTAAGCAATGGTACATGACATCAGTATTAAAGCAACAACATGGGGATAAGCAATGCCCCATAGCTTACTATTCATCACAGTTAGACCCAGTGGTGCAATCTTTGCCTCACTGTGTACAAGCAGTAGTTGCAGCAGCAATGGCAGTGCAGGCTTCAGCCTCAGTGGTGTTATTCCACCCTCTCACATTGAGAATGCCTCATGCAGTTGCAATAATTCTGCTACAAGAAAAAGTTGCATACCTTTCTCCTGCTAGACATCTTTCATGTATGACCATACTGCTGAGTCAACCTCATATAAACAGTTAGCTTTACCTAGACAAGATCTTACAAATATGCCCTTGGATGATGCTGAGGTGACATATTACGTGAATGGCTCATGCAGAAGGGGTCCTACAGGGAAAAATCTGGTGGGGTATGCAGTAGTTACAGACACTAAAAATCTAGAAGCACAAACTTTGCCACACAACTTGTA
The DNA here is from genome assembly GCF_019279795.1 of Protopterus annectens. Lineage (NCBI taxonomy): Eukaryota > Metazoa > Chordata > Ceratodontiformes > Protopteridae > Protopterus > Protopterus annectens. The sequence continues at coordinate 1,297,644,165 of NC_056744.1, read as the reverse complement.
TGCTCAAGCAGCAGAACTGGTAGTTTTGACAGGAGCATGTATTTTAGTAAAAGGCAAAAAAGTAAACATATATACTGATAATCAGTATGCTTTTTCTACAGTGCATGTGTTTGCACAACAATAAAGAAAATAGAGGGATGATTACATCCAGTGAAAAACCTATTAATCATGCAATTTATTTTGGAGCTATTAGAATCTATTCAGTTGCCTACCAAAGTAGCTATTTGTAAATGTGTAGCTCATACAAAACAACAGGATAAGATTTCAAAAGGTAATGCACGAGCTGATGCAGCTGCAAAGCAAGCAGCCTCAGACTCAGAAACTTTATTTTTAAATGAAAAATTACAACCCTTTGAGATTTTAGATTTAGACATGTTAAAAACAATGCAAATGCTTACTACAAAAGCAGAAAAACAAAACTGGGTAAAACAAGGTGCAATTTTTGAGAATGGACTGTACATTTCCAAAGGAAAAAAAACAATATTACCGTCTAATTTATTTAGATATGCAGCTTTGTTGAGCCATGGGCAGAGCCATGTCTCAACAGGGTGGTACAGTTAGTAAATAAAATATTCCAAACATATGGATACATAAATTATACAATAAAATTTTGTGCAGCTTGTCATACTTGTAACAAGCACCATGCACAAGGAGCATTTAAAACAAGCAAGGAGTTTCCTACACCACCATATCCATTCCATACTATTTGTATGGACTTCATAGAGTTGAATAAATGTGAAGGAAAGAAATACTGTTTAGTGATCATAGATATGTTTTCAAAATGGGTAGAAGCTTTTCCAACCAGGAATCCGAATGCAGCAACAGTGGCAAAGGCCCTAGTAAAGGAAATAATTCCTAGATTTGGCATACCGAAAAGAATCTATAGTGGCAATGGGACACATTTTGTCAATCAGACAATTCAACAACTTGGGAGATTTTTTTGGGATTTCCTTAAGGAATCACTGTGCTTACCACCCACAGTCAGCAGGACTGGTGGAGAGGTACAATGGGATTTTAAAAAGCAAGTTAAGGAAGTTGATGAGTGAGACTCAGAAGAATTGGATTTGCTGTTTACCTCTAGCATTGCTGAGCATGAAAACAGTAACAAATGTAAAGGGTTTGATCCCCTTTGAAGTAGTACTTGGAAGGGCATATTATGTGCCTCAGTAAAAAGCTCTCATGCCTGCAGAGCTGGAGGCTGACAGTTCACTAGCTAATTATATAAAGAAACTGTTAATAAATAAATCTGTTTTGCAGTTTAACTCTTTTTCAGACAAAAGAACTTTCAGCTGAATAAGAACTTTGTGACTGATACACAAGGGCAAAATGGCCAAGAGTAAAGCAAACAAAAAGCAGAGCAACCCAAGAACTATTGCAAAATTATTTTGTTAACTGTGCATTTGTTGACTATAAGTGTGACAATTTTTCTCTTATTGTGGTTTTTCCCTGCACTCAACCACACAAGTGAAAGTGAGAAGACGTGATGAACTGTTTATAGACTGGCATCCAAACTTTAACACATACCTGACCATGAAGCTTGTGCATACAAAAACTATGCACATTTCAAATTGCTGGGTTTGTACAGCTATACCAACAGCATATAAAAGACTGTAATGTCCACTGTCCCTCTGGGGATAAAATGAGACTTTGGAAAGTTTTTTTTATACAGAAACTGTGAGATCACAGGACAAAATTGCTTTATTTTACCTGTCACACAAAAAGGAGTTGTATGTTTCTACAAAGTAATACCCTCCAGGTGGGCTGGAGTAATGGTAATATAACAATGTCTTATAAATGTTACATTAAAGTCAAAAGTGGGGGTACTGTTTGTGATACTAACCATGATTCATATCTGAGTTCAATGAAAACTACATTAAATGCAGTATGTGACAATCCAGTCTTAACTAAGCAATTGTCTATTAAGAATAGAAAAATGTTTCATGCAGGGATAACACGTATTAGTACCAAAGTAATGATTTTATTTGTGGGAAAAAGGCATATAAATGGTTACCTGAGAATTGGTCCGGCAGTTGTGTTTTGGGTTATCTGGTTTCAGCAATAAGACATACTGCAGAATTACCTTTGGGTAAGATCAAACGTAAGGAAAACAGCTCGAGAATCTAAAGGTCCAGTGAAAAAAAAACCTGTGAATCCAGTTGGTAAAATCGAAGCTGGTTAAAAGGCCATAATTCAGTGAAAGACAAAAGTAAATTGACTCATATGAACTTGGGCAACAGTGTTATATCCAGGGCAGGAATACCACCAGCCTATGGAGCAGTCAAATCGATCTGGGAGCTGAGAAAGCTGTCAAGAAGTCATGAGCAATGCAACTTTTTCCACCCTAGAATTGGTGACTAATGAACTGAATGCAATAAAAACTGTTGTGCTACAAAATCGAATGGCTCTTTACTTCACCCTAGCGGCAAGAGGTGGTACACGAAGAAAAATGCTGTGCGTACATTCCAGACAACCAACATGAAATCAATGACCACCTAGAGGTAATTCAGCAAGTATCAGCAATGACTAAACCAGGCCCAAACCCACTGACGGACTTTTTCCAGAATCTGTTTGGGGGGGTGGGGTTCCATCCTATTAAACATTTAATTGCTATTTGTGTGGGTATACTCCTAATAGGAGCATGTGTTTACTGTGAAATTCCCTGCATGAAAAGATTAATCAAAAATTTGTTGATATATCTGCTACTGAAACTTTTACCAAAGTGTTGAAATTAAAAGATTAATTTCAAATGATGCTTTTTCTGGAATATAAAACCAATGACTAACTTAGCTGAAAGTCCTTGAAAGGAAAAGGCTAAGGAATGAAATGATACTGTTTATGTTTCAAATAGAATGAAATGCATTAACAGGAGGGAGAATGTTAGAAAAATATATATATTCACATATGTGCTGCCCAGAAAATATATTTACATACATGCTGCCTAGGAAAATATATATTTACATATATGCTGCTTAGGAAAATGTGTATTCAGACATTCAGATATATATAAGTTGTGTGGTCAGATATATAGAGAAATGTGTGCTTTAGACAGGAATAAATGTGCCCAAATCCATATGAAGAGCAAAGGTTGAAAAATAGTAATGCATTTAATTCTGTTTTACTAGAATAATAGTAGAAATAAACTCGCATATTATTGCTTGAAGCATAAGCTGCAGTGTGATTAGAAACTTGGCCTTGGCAGCTCGGCTGGCTCATTTCTGTCAGTAAAGATTATTTTGCAAAGTTAGAAAATAATGAATCTGTGTGCATGTGTATCTTTTCCTGCTTCCACCAGAAGAATGGCCTTGTGCACTATCAGAGATAATGTCCAGCTGGTGAACAGAGAGACAAAGAAATGTATTAAAGAGTCATTCATCCATTGTATTCGAGCTAATCTAAGAGCCTTGAATTGGCTACATCCTCGGAAGGACATTGTGATTGACCAGGTGCTTTGCAAGGCTGTAATATTCTCATGGGAAAAAGATTTTTGAAAAGCACTATCTCAGCACTTTTTCATAAGTTACTATGATGTAAAGACCCTGTCACTGACCACGTCAGTGAGGTGGGCAAAAGCTGATTGTAAATGATATAAAATGGCAAACACTGCACAAATAAAGTTAGACAAAATTCTGTACAAGTTTGTGTATGGTTTTTTGCCTCCTAATGTACATTAGAGTATTAGAGTATAAGATACTTGAGTTCTCCTGCATTACTGTTTGTTATTGACTGACATTGTTTTTGAATGCCAGATGATTTTTACAGTCTGACTCTAACAAATTTATTTAACATTTTGATCCTTCGGACCGGAATTCCCTTGGTAAGCTGCAGGTCACAGAGTGCATGAGTGGTGATAAATCTGCGCAGGAGAAGCTGCCGAAAAAAATGGTTCTTCTTAAAGTGAAAAGACCTCCGACTGAATTGTTGTGTGTAAAGAGGCTGTCCACTTTCTGATCTGTGGCTGAAAAGCGGAAGACTGGGCCCCAAGGAAAAAAAAGACAGTCAAAGCAGGAGGCTCAGGTAAGAAGAATTTCCCTCTTTGTCTTTGTTTTAGATCAGGGACCAGGTTACACTGTGCTATTGCTAAGGTTTGTGATAGCAGGGAGAGAGAGTCAAGTATTGTATCTTGAGTCATAGATCAGGGAATAACAAAGCAAAGTAAACAGTCATTCTAGACACTACTGTGGATATGGGGAAATAAGATACCACGTGGTACAAGAGAAGGGTTACGTAACAGTCTTTTTAAGACATGGGAAATCAGTGCACTAAGAGATCACGAGATCCGCAGGTAACGGATAATGTGAAGCATATGCAATTGCAGTAAGCAGATAATGTGAGATATTTTGCAAAATGTGTTAACAACTATAAATTTGATAGTAAACTAGATAAACTTTCACTAGTTAAACTCCTTAAACAAGCTTTAATCTGATGCAGGGCCAGGCAAAAGAAAAACAGCACCAACTAGGCATACCTCAAGCACATAGGTGGATTGAGGAAGCAAATTGTAAAAAAAACAGAAGCTTAAAAATTCTGAAACATTTTTAGACAACAGAGTGAAAGGTCTAACAGACAGAATCTCTAAAAATGAAAACTTAGAGCAGACTGGACTTGCATTAATTAATGCATACAACAGGAAAATGAGACAGTAGATGGATATTATGCTAGATCATTAAAATGCTTAAAACAACAATTAAAACTACATTTTTAAAAGGTTGCATTGCCTCTGTTAGTAGTTTTATTACAAGGCATATGATAAATCACTGAACAAGCAGGCTGTAAGCCTTACTTGAGTATGCTAGACGTACTGAAAGACACTTTAATAGTAAAAAGAAAAGGCACAAGTCTTCACTGCTGAAGACGGAGCTGAAGTATTTGTATTACAGTCAGGTAAAAGGGCATCTAGCTAGGGACTATAAACAAAATAAGAAAGCAATGACAGAAGATAAAGGAGATGTGGACTGACTATATGATAGTGATAATAACCAAAAATCATCAGGAAAGGTTAATAAACAAAAAGAAAATGTGAATGTAGTAGAGGGAATAGAGAAAGTACAAACAGATGTAGAGGATAAAATGAAAATAAAATTTTAGATTTAGCATTGTTGAGCCTGGAGCTCTACCTAGCAAATACAAAACCAGAAGTAACACTTCTGGTGGAGGGAAGAAAGGTCAAATTCCTGTGTGACTCAGGAGCGTCACGGACTTTGATACACCCTCCAAGTTACCAAAACATTCTGAATCACCTGATTATGTATTAGTAAAAGCATCAAATGGACAGCTATACAGGGAACCACTTTCCCATAATATAGCAATAACTGACCCTGTTTCAGGTATGACTCAGAAAAGTAAAATTGTAGTTTCTGCAAAAATATCCAGTAAACTTACTGGGAAGAGACCTTGTGCAGATATTTGGCATAGCAGTAGTTCCTACCATGCAGGGTATGGAAGCACAAAGACAAATGGATGCTCTTGTGGTGTGATCAGAGGGTGAAGCCTATTATTGGTACAGCCAGGACCTAGTTATGATTGGTCCAGGGCAGTAACCAAAGAACTGATAAACGTAGCCATCAGTAAGGTACCCTCCCTTGACACTGATCAGCAGCACTTGTTACATTGTACTCCATACTACTGTAGCACACCAGGACCTGATAAGGAATATAAGTAAAAATCCTGCTGACAAATTAATATTACAAACTTTATGCTGGGATACTGAGGGAAACAGTGTAGTAAGCTGTTCATTACCTCAGGAGTTCATGAGATTGTATAAGTCCAATAGACTGCCACATGTCAGCTTGACAAAAACAAAAGTGTTAAATGGGCAGACTTAGAAAAAAAAGGTAACAAAATGGGAAAACAGACTGATTTAAAAATGTCAGGACAAGGGATATAAAAACAAAACTGAATTGGTTGACACAGACACATACAGCTGTACACTTGCAATCTAGTAAGGACAGCTGATTAGCATTTTTATTAAAAGGAAAAGAAGAGGCCTTGTGTAAAATTCCAACAACTCTGTGGTCAACAGGCAAGTTAAATGTAGGGCTTATTCAAGCAGCAGGACCAGTTACAATTACCCCAAAGTCAGCTTTTAGACCACAGAAAAGACAATACATTTTGGAAAAGAATGCAAAGGTAAAAATTAAGCCTATAATAAGCAGCATTACTCAAAAGGAGTACTGGTAGAATCTCCTGATTCACCATGTGATACACCCTATTTCCTGTTAAAAAAGCAAACGGGAATGGCAGATGGTACAAGATTTATAAGCTGTAAATAATGCAGTAATACCTAGAGCACCCACGGTGCCAGACCCACATACCTTGTTAAATGATTTAAAGCCACAACAGAAGTATTTTACTGTGGTAAATATAAGCAATGCTTTCTTTTCAATACCTGTACATCCTGATAGTCAATATTGGTTTACATTTACATTTCAGGGTAAAAGGTATACATATACTGACTACCACAGGGATATTGTGAGAGCCCAATAATATTTGCACAAAAATGGCTAGCAACCTGGCAGGGTCTACCCCACCAGAAAGTAGTCAAATTTTACTTTATGTAAATGACATCTTGCTAGCAGCACCCAGCAGCAGTGCAGGGTGAATACAGTAGCATTGTTAAAATTTTTATTAATACAAGGACACAAAGTAAACAAAAGTAAGTTACAACTTTGGGAAAAAACACAGGTTAGATACCTGGGATATGTGATATTCAATAAAGGTAAAATACTAGATAAGGGAAAGAAAAAGGAAAAAACAGCAATTTTGCAAGCACCCAAACCAACAACTAAAAAGAAATAATGTCTTTCTTAGGTACAACTAATTTTGTTGGAACTGGGTACCAAATTATTTTACAATGGAAAACAAAAGCAGAAATGGCTTTCTGCAGGTTGAAGCAGTTAATAGCTTCTTCATTAGTTTTAAGACTTCCAAGTTATCACAAACGTTTGTTTTAGACCATAGATTGTAAGCAATGGTACATGACATCAGTATTAAAGCAACAACATGGGGATAAGCAATGCCCCATAGCTTACTATTCATCACAGTTAGACCCAGTGGTGCAATCTTTGCCTCACTGTGTACAAGCAGTAGTTGCAGCAGCAATGGCAGTGCAGGCTTCAGCCTCAGTGGTGTTATTCCACCCTCTCACATTGAGAATGCCTCATGCAGTTGCAATAATTCTGCTACAAGAAAAAGTTGCATACCTTTCTCCTGCTAGACATCTTTCATGTATGACCATACTGCTGAGTCAACCTCATATAAACAGTTAGCTTTACCTAGACAAGATCTTACAAATATGCCCTTGGATGATGCTGAGGTGACATATTACGTGAATGGCTCATGCAGAAGGGGTCCTACAGGGAAAAATCTGGTGGGGTATGCAGTAGTTACAGACACTAAAAATCTAGAAGCACAAACTTTGCCACACAACTTGTATGCTCAAGCAGCAGAACTGGTAGTTTTGACAGGAGCATGTATTTTAGTAAAAGGCAAAAAAGTAAACATATATACTGATAATCAGTATGCTTTTCTACAGTGCATGTGTTTGCACAACAATAAAGAAAATAGAGGGATGATTACATCCAGTAAAAAACCTATTAATCATGCACAATTTATTTTGGAGCTATTAGAATCTATTCAGTTGCCTACCAAAGTAGCTATTTGTAAATGTGTAGCTCATACAAAACAACAGGATAAGATTTCAAAAGGTAATGCACGAGCTGATGCAGCTGCAAAGCAAGCAGCCTCAGACTCAGAAACTTTATTTTTAAATGAAAAATTACAACCCTTTGAGATTTTAGATTTAGACATGTTAAAAACAATGCAAATGCTTACTACAAAAGCAGAAAAACAAAACTGGGTAAAACAAGGTGCAATTTTTGAGAATGGACTGTACATTTCCAAAGGAAAAAAAACAATATTACCGTCTAATTTATTTAGATATGCAGCTTTGTTGAGCCATGGGCAGAGCCATGTCTCAACAGGGGGGATGGTACAGTTAGTAAATAAAATATTCCAAACATATGGATACATAAATTATACAATAAAATTTTGTGCAGCTTGTCATACTTGTAACAAGCACCATGCACAAGGAGCATTTAAAAACAAGCAAGGGAGTTTCCCTACACCACCATATCCATTCCATACTATTTGTATGGACTTCATAGAGTTGAATAAATGTGAAGGAAAGAAATACTGTTTAGTGATCATAGATATGTTTTCAAAATGGGTAGAAGCTTTTCCAACCAGGAATCCGAATGCAGCAACAGTGGCAAAGGCCCTAGTAAAGGAAATAATTCCTAGATTTGGCATACCGAAAAGAATCTATAGTGGCAATGGGACACATTTTGTCAATCAGACAATTCAACAACTTGGGAGATTTTTTGGGATTTCCTTAAGGAATCACTGTGCTTACCACCCACAGTCAGCAGGACTGGTGGAGAGGTACAATGGGATTTTAAAAACAAGTTAAGGAAGTTGATGAGTGAGACTCAGAAGAATTGGATTTGCTGTTTACCTCTAGCATTGCTGAGCATGAAAACAGTAACAAATGTAAAGGGTTTGATCCCGTTTGAAGTAGTACTTGGAAGGGCATATTATGTGCCTCAGTAAAAAGCTCTCATGCCTGCAGAGCTGGAGGCTGACAGTTCACTAGCTAATTATATAAAGAAACTGTTAATAAATAAATCTGTTTTGCAGTTTAACTCTTTTTCAGACAAAAGAACTTTCAGCTGAATAAGAACTTTGTGACTGATACACAAGGGCAAAATGGCCAAGAGTAAAGCAAACAAAAAAGCAGAGCAACCCAAGAACTATTGCATAATTATTTTGTTAACTGTGCATTTGTTGACTATAAGTGTGACAATTTTTCTCTTATTGTGGTTTTTCCCTGCACTCAACCACACAAGTGAAAGTGAGAAGACGTGATGAACTGTTTATAGACTGGCATCCAAACTTTAACACATACCTGACCATGAAGCTTGTGCATACAAAAACTATGCACATTTCAAATTGCTGGGTTTGTACAGCTATACCAACAGCATATAAAAGACTGTAATGTCCACTGTCCCTCTGGGGATAAAATGAGACTTTGGAAAGTTTTTATACAGAAACTGTGAGATCACAGGACAAAATTGCTTTATTTTTACCTGTCACACAAAAAGGAGTTGTATGTTTCTACAAAAGTAATACCCTCCAGGTGGGCTGGAGTAATGGTAATATAACAATGTCTTATAAATGTTACATTAAAGTCAAAAGTGAGGGTACTGTTTGTGATACTAACCATGATTCATATCTGAGTTCAATGAAAACTACATTAAATGCAGTATGTGACAATCCAGTCTTAACTAAGCAATTGTCTATTAAGAATAGAAAAATGTTTCATGCAGGGATAACACGTATTAGTACCAAAGTAATGATTTTATTTGTGGGAAAAAGGCATATAAATGGTTACCTGAGAATTGGTCCGGCAGTTGTTTTTTGGGTTATCTGGTTTCAGCAATGAGACATACTGCAGAATTACCTTTGGGTAAGATATGAAACGTAAGGAAAACAGCTCGAGAATCTAAAGGTCCAGTGAAAAAAAAAACCTGTGAATCCAGTTGGTAAAATCGAAGCTGGTTAAAAAGGCCATAATTCAGTGAAAGACAAAAGTAAATTGACTCATATGAACTTGGGCAACAGTGTTATATCCAGGGCAGGAATACCACCAGCCTATGGAGCAGTCAAATCGATCTGGGAGCTGAGAAAGCTGTCAAGAAGTCATGAGCAATGCAACTTTTTCCACCCTAGAATTGGTGACTAATGAACTGAATGCAATAAAAACTGTTGTGCTACAAAATCGAATGGCTCTTTACTTCACCCTAGCGGCAAGAGGTGGTACACGAAGAAAAATGCTGTGCACATTCCAGACAACCAACATGAAATCAATGACCACCTAGAGGTAATTCAGCAAGTATCAGCAATGACTAAACCAGGCCCAAACCCACTGACGGACTTTTTCCAGAATCTGTTTGGGGGGGTGGGGTTCCATCCTATTAAACATTTAATTGCTATTTGTGTGGGTATACTCCTAATAGGAGCATGTGTTTACTGTGAAATTCCCTGCATGAAAAGATTAATCAAAAATTTGTTGATATATCTGCTACTGAAACTTTTACCAAAGTGTTGAAATTAAAAGATTAATTTCAAATGATGCTTTTTCTGGAATATAAAACCAATGACTAACTTAGCTGAAAGTCCTTGAAAGGAAAAGGCTAAGGAATGAAATGATACTGTTTATGTTTCAAATAGAATGAAATGCATTAACAGGAGGGAGAATGTTAGAAAAATATATATATTCACATATGTGCTGCCCAGAAAATATATTTACATACATGCTGCCTAGAAAATATATATTTACATATATGCTGCTTAGGAAAATGTGTATTCAAACATTCAGATATATATAAGTTGTGTGGTCAGATATATAGAGAAATGTGTGCTTTAGACAGGAATAAATGTGCCCAAATCCATATGAAGAGCAAAGGTTGAAAAATAGTAATGCATTTAATTCTGTTTTACTAGAATAATAGTAGAAATAAACTCGCATATTATTGCTTGAAGCATAAGCTGCAGTGTGATTAGAAACTTGGCCTTGGCAGCTCGGCTGGCTCATTTCTGTCAGTAAAGATTATTTTGCAAAGTTAGAAAATAATGAATCTGTGTGCATGTGTATCTTTTCCTGCTTCCACCAGAAGAATGGCCTTGTGCACTATCAGAGATAATGTCCAGCTGGTGAACAGAGAGACAAAGAAATGTATTAAAGAGTCATTCATCCATTGTATTCGAGCTAATCTAAGAGCCTTGAATTGGCTACATCCTCGGAAGGACATTGTGATTGACCAGGTGCTTTGCAAGGCTGTAATATTCTCATGGGAAAAGATTTTGAAAAGCACTATCTCAGCACTTTTCATAAGTTACTATGATGTAAAGACCCTGTCACTGACCACGTCAGTGAGGTGGGCAAAAGCTGATTGTAAATGATATAAAATGGCAAACACTGCACAAATAAAGTTAGACAAAATTCTGTACAAGTTTGTGTATGGTTTTTTGCCTCCTAATGTACATTAGAGTATTAGAGTATAAGATACTTGAGTTCTCCTGCATTACTGTTTGTTATTGACTGACATTGTTTTTGAATGCCAGATGATTTTTACAGTCTGACTCTAACAAATTTATTTAACAGACTCCATTACTGACTGGTCTCTTCCCCTGTTTTGATCCCCTGCATCCTGTGAGCCAAGTTGGCAATGCAGCTGGTGATGTGTTTCCTCCTACATTATTCATCTTTTGTACTACACCTGAGTAGGGGATTGTGTCAAAAGGCTTGGCCAGGACAAGGTAATGTGATGTGAACTGTTTTACCTTCATCCATTGCTTTGGTAATGAGTAAAGCTTAAAATCTGCCCATAATTTTGAGCCTTTCACACTTTCCTCTGGGCTGTTTTCAAACATATTTTTAGGGCCATGCATACATGTATGCATTCCTAGATTCACCTTCCTGATTGTATTAAATTATATTCCTTGTATAATACAGCATACTTGTTAGAGTTAAGTTAGAGCACATTTTAAATTTATTGTTTAAACATTTTTCCAGTAGGCAATGAAACAAAAAAGCATTAACCAATAATGACAAAACTGCCCTATTCAGAACATTTCCATCATAAAGGTCTACTTCCACACACAACTGCATTTTAAAGTTATTGTTTGAATATTTTTCCAGTAGGCAATGAAGCAAAATGCATGCACCAATAATGACAAAACTGCCCTATTCAGAACAATTCCATGATAACAGTCTACCTCCACACACAAATGAATTTTAAAATGTATTGTTTGAACATTTTTCCAGTAGGCAATGAAGCAAAATGCATGCACCAATAATGACAAAATTGCCCTATTCAGAATATTTCCATGATAACAGTGTGCTTCTACACACAATATATAAATACAGAATCACACTAGAGTGTAAGCCATATGCATGTTGCACAGCTTCTTGAACTTATTTTCAATTGGGGGGGGGGGGGCAAAAGGCCAAAACCCAGGGACACATTTTAAACATTGCTTGTATAATTTCGGAAAGTTGCTTGCATAAAATGTTGTTACCACTATGCATTTCACTGCCAAATCTTGGACCCAGAACTTTGTGCACATACCGCTCAACCTGGAAACATCAAAAATCTGGACAAGGCCCATGAAAAATAGGTACAAATCTGTATGCTGATTAACATAAAATTTGCATGCATAATTAAGTAACTCCACCCACTCCAATGGAATTGTGGGATATCAACTTTCAAATGCAAACTGAAGAACAGACAACCAAAAATATGGCACCAGAGTCCCCCTGCAGCCATTCCAGTGTTCCATTACCTGGCTATTTTGCCCCATTTACCATAAACACTAATGTGCGCATACTGTTTTATTTCTACAATGATTATTTGGATTTTATTTTTACATTTTATAGCACAATGTACAAACACTAATAGATATCTGCTAAACAACTGTCTCACAATGAAAATAGACTTGGCATTGAAACTTCTCTACCCTTGAAACTCATATTCATTGAAACAGTATTGAAACCCACACCACATCCAAAGAAAATGCATCTGGCCAGTGGTGGATAAAGATTACCTTTGGGCTGTTTTCAAAATGCAGGCCCCTGGCTTGCACACAAAACAAGAAACGTATATACATTATTTGATACACCTTCCTGACTTTATTAAATTATATACCTTGTATAATACAGCACACTTGTTCGACATAAGTTAGAGACCATTTTAAATTGTATTGTTTGAACATTTTTCCAGTAGACAATGAAACAAAATGCATGAACAAATAATGACAAAACTACCCAGTTCAGAACATTTCCATCATAAAAGTCTACTTCCATTTATAATTAATAAGTTTTCAACAGATAAGCAATGCAATGTAATGTTGCAGTCATGTTTCAAGGTATTTACAATATGCAGCAAGCTTGTTGCTAGTTGTACAGCCTAGGTGGATGACTGATGGTGTTATCATGTCAGAAATGGAAAAGATACAGAGATAGGGAGAATAAAACAATGTAGGTATAAAATTATTGAAACCAAACAGAAGCAGATTAAAGCTGATACCAAGATTATGGTATTTATCCCACTAGTTAAAAAATATGTCACAGCTGACGCTGTACATAGGACTGGTAAGATATTGCCAGGATTTACTACATTACCTCACTAAGGTATTATCCTGGAGCAGCTATCACAGGCATGTTATATTCCACACTGCTAGAAACTATACATGAAGTGCACCCAGGAGAAAAAGTAAAAACCCTTGCTCAATGTTTTGTGTAGTCACCCAACTCTGATATTAAAATTAAATAGTATGTCACTTTGGCAAGAGTTATTTTGGATATCAGTGTTCCCTGATACACCAGAGCTATCACCTATGAATCTTCTTTAATGGCCTTCATCTTCATTACGTAGTGTATTTATATTGAAGTTTTGGATTCTTCCAGGGGCTCACAATTCCTAAACAAAGTGGATAGGTATTCAAACTGGCCAGAAGTACAGCAAGGTATCAGAGAGGGATACAAAAACAACAGAAGTATGGCAAGGTATCACAGGGGGAATACAAAGACAAGAGAAGTACACACTTAGAAAATTGATATAATAACAGATTTTGCAATAGCATGAGTTTTCTGAAGGGTGTCAAGTCTAACACTCAAATGTCTGTTGTCAATTTCTAACTTCAATCTTTAATGATTTGCCACTAATTTGTCATAAAACTACAATTTTATGAAAACAGATGAAAAATATGAGGCAGAAATCTGGACATTCTGCAAAATCTGTACAGTTGAGAGGCAGAAAGTGCTGAGCTGACCAGATACTATAGAACTGGCAGAAGGCAAACAATGCTGACTGCTTCTATGACTACTTCTCAGACTACACTAGTGATGTAGACCATCACACATGGAAAAGACCCTTAATCAATTTAAAAAATATTAAACAGGTGGAAAGTCCACAACCAATTATTTGACAAATGAACACAGAAAAGCACTCCAGACAAACAAGATGATACCCCAAAAGTAATAACTACCCAGCACCCAAACTTTGTTGGGCTACATAAAGCCCAGAGCTGTACCCAAGATAAATTCTGGCCAGATCTTTATCCACAAAAAGAGATATCAGCTGATTCATGTACCGACTAATGTCTTTCTTCATCTGAGTTCCACAATGCATTTTCTGTGCTAATATTTTCTCCTTTACAGTAATATCACATTCCCTACTTGTCTAAGCAGCTTCAGGTATTCAGTTTGGCTCCAAAGACTTAAAAGCAAAAGAAAAACTTAACAGTTACAGTTCAGCCTGAAAACGTAATGGCTCAAAAGCATTTGCATACACATTAATGGCTCAAAACTTAACATCAGCTTCAGTACCACCTTGAGCAGCTTCCGTTCACACACAGGTAGCTTATGAAAACTTAACGGCTCAGAAGCAGTCACACACACAGGAAAGCAAAGCGGTTAAGCAAAAATACCTGAGCAAGCAATCACTCAGTACACAGGTATCCTTAAAGCAATTGCAGTTCAGCTCATAAGACTAAAAAGAAATATAAAATGAAAAATTAACAGCTCAAAACTTAATCTCAGATTCAATTCCCACCTTGAACAGTTTCCGTTCACACACACGTAGCTTATGAAAACTTAATGGCTCAGAAGCAGTCGCACACACAGGAAAGCAAAGCAGTTAAGTAAAAATACCTGAGCAAGCAATCGCTCAGTACACAGGTATCCTTAAAAACAATTGCAGTTCAGCCCCAAAGACTAAAAAGCAATATAAAATGAAAAAGTAACTGCTCAAAACTTAACCTCAGATTCAGTACCCACCTTGAACAGCTTCCGTTCACACACAGGTAGCTTATGAAAACTTAACGGCTCAGAAGCAGTCACACACACAGGAAAGCAAAGCGGTTAAGCAAAAATACCTGAGCAAGCAGTCACTCAGTACACAGGTATCCTTAAAAGCAATTGCAGTTCAGCTTCACCTAGAGCAGCTTCAGTTCACACACAAGTAACCTACAAAAACTTAACGGCTCAGAAGCAGTCGCACATAGAGGAAAGCAAAATAATTAAGCAAAAATACCTGAGCAAGCAGTCGTTCTGTTTGGCTCCAAAAGCAAAGACTTAACACAATTTAAACGAAAACTTAACAGCTAGGCAAAAGCAGTCATTTCCATGCTTGCCCCTTGAGCTCAATTCTGACAGGCTGACGGAGCTGACGTAATCACACATGTGATGACATCGCTCCAAAACCGTGAAAGAAATAAATAAAAAAAAAAATCGGGAATGAAGGGGTGTCACTCGGGAATCATGGCACCCCATTATTTGGACCCCAAAACTCAGTAAAAAATGAGCAATTTGGTACAGTTGGGAGGTATGCTTGTGCATTACACTAAAAGCTAAACCAGCAGTCTCTTGAAAGACAGGAAGACAAACTTAATTGGCTATTATATCATTTAGTGAATTCAGTTCTCACTTCTCACCATAGCTCTCAACCTCTTAGCACAAAAATTCAGAACAAAGCCAATAATGGGGGAATACAGCCTCAAAATAGGAACACATATCAAATACTGATTTTATAACCTTAGAAAATTGCTAGAATAAAAGGTTTAGCGACACATTTCAAATACTGATTTTATAACCTTAGAAAATTGCTAGAATAAAAGGTTTTGTTTTACCAGTCCTGCAAAACAAGAGGAACAGAACAACAATGTGAGGCATAAATTTACAAATGATGGTGGCTAGGGACTAGGCTCTTTTTACCTGTACCCAAGGTACAGGATTTGAGCCTGAGAACCTCTAGCCACCAGATGTGTAACACACATACACACACACACACACACACACACACACACACACACACACACACAATCTCCCAAACTTAAAAATGTTCACTTACCTGTAATGTCCAAGTGTGTAGTCTAAACAAGTCCCATTAGTTCTTTGAGCAGCCATCTATTACAAAGCTGACTGCTTTTCCAGATGACTTGCACAGACTGTGCAGAACAGCTTAAACAGCAGAGCATAGCCATTATCTGTAAAACAGACTCCAAAATTCAAGTCATCTATAGCAAATCATGATAGTTGTTTATAATCCGACTGTCACCAACTGCAAAAGTAAAATTCTTAAAAAAAGTAGTAATTTATAAAAAAAAAAAAGCTGCACTAACCTCTTGTCCAATCTTCCATTATGACTGTGAGTTTCACAACTAAGAGGAATTGTGTAGAAAGTGACACACACATATCATTTCATAAAACAGCATGTCCACCCCCAAACAATTAAGCCAAGCCTTGTCTCTCCACAGGATGCCCATAGACTATATTTGACTTTACTACTTTCTGATGAATGCATGAATAGTTTATACTGGTTAACACTTTCAGATAAATACATTCATTGAATTGAATAAGACCTTCTAAACATCTCACCATTTGAACCTCTTATTCAATGAAATGAAAATGTATACCAAGACAGAAACCAATGCATTTAACACCTCATCAAGTTGGATATGACCATTTTCTCCTCTGCCGGCACCCATTGTTTAATCCAGTATGTATAAGATCAGAAATATTTAGCACAAAGCCAAGGATGACTGTAGCACTTTTTGAATTTTTAACATGCAAACCAATTGAATCAGGCTTATCTTACCACAAACAGAGAATTATATAATTATTTTTATATATTTAGTGAATGTTTTAATTAATTTGAAAAATAAAAAGAAAACCACTGTCACTGCCACAAACTTGAGTGTAAAAAAACACCAGGTGTTTTTTACACTCAAGTTTGTGGCAGTGACAGTGGTTTTCTTTTTATTTTTTAAGTTTTAAAGTGTTCATTTTCTTTGTTTGGTTGAATGTTTTAGTTAATGTAACACATTTTAAGAAACTGTGAACTTTCAGTGGAGATTGATATCTGCAGAAAATTATAATAAAGCTACGTATACAGTTTTACATGCCCTATTTATAGGCTTGTAATGCCTTGGAGCAGCTGTTAAAAAAATAATTATAGTGAAAATCTGGGGGTCTACAAATATCAGCTGCCCAAGAGGACAGTTGTAGAAACAGAGAACTTACAAGCTGGGTTAAGCTTATAGAAACTAAGATCTTAAGATGACCTGAAACACAAAAGCAAAAAGTACATTAAAGTATTTTGACTGATATACTTTTTTATAGTCGTCAGGTAAACATATTATGGTCTTGTAATGCATGCATCAGTGCACATACTGTTTGTTAAAACACCATGCATATACCTTTTGTCCAAGCCTTTCTTGACACACTGCAAGAGATCTCAGACAAGAGCACTTACTCCTTCTCCACTTCCACATACTGAAACTTCATGCAGGTCACCCAAGAGTCACCAGAAAAGCAAACCTAAGCAAGTTATGCCCATTAACTCTGCTTCCATACAAGGATGTGACTTAGTCATATGTCACAGGCTCAAATGAGTTGCAAATCAATTGAGATGCAAGGACATTTCAGCTTTGCCAGTATCCACTCTTAAGCCTTGCCTCCCTTTTCAAGAACGGTCAGGCCATTCATACCAGGGATGAAGTTATGAATACCCAACCAGTTATCATTTTTAAAGGCAGACAGTGTGCCACACTGTTTAACTTGGAGAGTTAATTTGTTCTAGAAAAGTGGATAAGCACTGTGCTATAAATCTCTCCACCATGTGCATTTATCTGTTGTAGTGGATTTACATCTATGGTCCTAGTATTAGCTAGGCTATTTGGTTTATGGATGTATAAGAGTTTTTGGACTACTGGATACATTGTAACCAGCAAAGCCTCCATGCTCCACTTTAGTAACACATGATAACACTGCCCCTAACTCTAACCTGCATCTTAAACTTAAAAGAAAGATGTTCAAATAACACTACCACTACAGAAGACAATTGGGACACTCATCATCACCACACGCTAAATCTGTCCCGTAACCTAACCCTAAACACTCTCAGTCATACACACTCTTTCTCTGTCCTCTTACCTAGTTTATCCCCTAACCCTAAACACACACAATCACACACACTTAATCCACCCCTTACCTAACCTTTACTCTAACCATAACCCACACACATTAGTAAACAGACATGGTCATTAAAGCCTTGTCTAGAATTAACATGGTGAAGTTAACTCAATGTGACCCAACCAAAATTAGGCATGTGTCATGAGTGCTGACAAAGTGATGGCATGCTGAGGAGAGTGCATAATACATATTTGTAGTTGTGAAAATAGTAATAACTTTAAAATTGAGCCAACTACACTATGAGTGATCATATGACCCAGGGCCATCAGCATGCAGATAGCATGCCTAATGCTATGCAGGTTCACAAGTGCATCTATACTGCCCTATAGCTGTAACACGGATTCAGCTGGGAGCCCATACAAGGCTACAAAGCAAAGTGCCAGCTGAGTTTATTACACAAATGGGGAGGAGATTGAATGATATCACATTCAGTAGGACAGATGCAAAGAGTGATGTGGAGTTGGCAAAATAAGTGGATTTTTGGTGAGTGATTTTTATTTTTTCCTAAAGTAAGATAGAAAGAAAGATAGCATGGAGATGTCTTGGGTAGGAAGGAGATTCTAGGGAAGGAAGCATGGACAAAAATCAAACTTAGCACATAGACCGACAGAAGAGATAATAGCTCATAAGGAGGCAGCAATGGACAGATGCAGACTGACAGAGGTTGGAAGACTGGTGATGGGAAGGCCTGAACTATAAATAAGTGATAGTGAGTGACATAGATGGATACAGAACAAAAGGATTTGGGATAGGGTGGTATAAGGAAAGCCTGTTTGACTGGCTCAGAAAGAAACCTACCTAGCAGTCGGTTATCTCAGTATCTGTCCTCATGGGCAAGTTCTTCCTCTGATGGCCTGATGGTTAGACACAGCCAGGCGCATGGTGATCCAAGGAGCAAATGCAGACATTCAGGGTCTGCTCTACATTGTGCTCATTGGCCACCAAACCTAATTCCAGGTGATTCAGAAGAGGCTCTCCATACCACTCATTGATGAAGGGCCTACACCTCACAAGAATGAAGTGGTGATGGAGGCCACCAACATGTCCTTTAGGTCACCGTCATGAGATGAGCTTTATCCTGCAGAAAGATGAGCCTGAAGACTGACAAGGACACATAAATCAGGCAGTGGTTAGTGCAGAGCATGGCAGTTGCTGTTTCACCTTCATGTGCACCATGGGTAATCATGCAGAAAAGAAAAATAAAAGGAAAAACATAAGCAGCAAAGTGATATGAAAAGTAATCGAAATATGAAAAAAAGACACAGACGCAAATGGTCAGTCATACATGGTACAGTTTATAACAGCAGTAGATGAAATTCTGAAAAACAACCCCCCCCCAAAAAAAAACATTATACTACAAAAACAATGTAAATAAATTAAATAAATAAATACATACATTTCACAGCACTTCAGTTGTATGTAGTACAATTTCTTAAACTATTAAAACAACTGCAGGAAAACAAAACAGCAAAGCCAAATGACACAGAAGTAATGGATACAGTAAACAAAACAAACAAAACAAAAAAAAAACATAAATACAATTGTTTACTGTTGGTTTCACTGATTTATTTATAGAATGCTAGCAATAGACCACACTGACCCTACCATATGGAAAATGTGGCTTGCATCTTCTTGCAGGCAATACTGTTTTTCTCTACCTCTTGAAGAACTGGTAAACCTAAAATATTGACAGAGTATGATAACCATTTCAATTGCTGGGACCCACTAGATCGAGTCTGGAAACACGGAGACTGAATGGCAGAAAGAATGAATTTACATAGGACCAGATTCACGATGGCTTGCACGGAGTCTACGAGTAGAGTAAGTCCCCATGCAACCATCATGTCCAACGAGCGATCCACGAACAGCCTGTAGGGGCATGTAAGAGAGCTCCTAACACATCTCCTACACGGAGAGGGCTGTGATATGCAAATTACCTCACTTGCAGCTGAAAGGCATGCAAATGAAGTAAATGTGCGATCCAGGAAGCAGAAACCTGTCCAAGTAGGAGACGTGTTAGCTGCAGAAATGTACTCAGTTGACAACTGAGTACCATTCTACAAATAGCACAATGGAGCCTTGTCAGCTCCAAATAAATGTTGCATATGGTTGAAGAAGCATGCCAATGGCCAAATATACTGCCATTGGAAAGTTTCCCTGATGCAAAATTAAAATAAAAATAATTTTTTTTTCGCCGATTTCCGATGTTTAAGCATAGTGCAGCACCGCGCAAACGGGGTGCGCTATAAAAATCATAAAATAAGGCAATAAAAGCCATAAACATGGAATTTATGAAAATTGTCAAATTACAATGTAAGGGAATAGCAGGCTGAAGACAACATGGCCACCGAGTAGGGGTTGCTAAATGGAGAAGCCCAGTCTAAGACATGTAACCAAGCATTAGTAGGCAATCCTATGTAAATGAGTGTTAGGATAGTGAATTGCACTTTTACATAGCAAATGAGCACAGTCAGTGGAGTGTAGGAGTAGGATATGGGGAGGAACAGAGTAGGAGATAGGTGACATCACAAGGGGGGTATGTATGAAAGTAGTGCAGCTCATTGGAGGACAGTGGCATCTGTTAGGTGTCAGTTAGACATCATGGAAAGAGGTGTGTCAACAGGTAGGCCAGGGAAAGCCAAGAAATGGAAGGTGTATACTGTGGATAACTCCAAAGTTTCTTGCTGAGTGGGTATGCGTGCGTGTGCACGCCTGTAAACTTGAGTAAGTCAGAGTGCACACGTGGAAGTGTGAGTGCATGCGTTTAAGCTGGAGTAAGCATGTATAAGGCTGTTGGAAGACCTGTAAACTTATTTGTGCTGGTGTGCTTGCATTTTAGCCCGAATAAGCAAGTTTTAGTCTGTCTAAGCATGTATGCGCATGTGTGAGCTGCTGTGAGCGTGTTTGCGCTTGTATGCGCGTCGGTCCCCTGAGGAAACAGAAAGGAAAAAGGAGGCACAACAAATAGCAGGAAGCTACCAGGTGATACTAGTAGAGCTAGCAGGTGAAAACAACCTGAAACAGGCAATAACACAGGCAGAACACTAGCCTAGCCCAGCCCAGCACTTAAAACTCTGCAAACAACAGTGCAGTCTGTTTCTCATAAGAGACACTGAAACACTGGAGTATGCTACTAGAAGTGAAAACTGAAAAAGCTTCACTCAGACAAAAAATGCTAGGGACTGCCATTGCTCTTATAAGACGACATATGCAACATGCTGAGGGTGGTGACAATGCAAATGCTGCCGGACAACCCACAGTGAGGAGACGGAGAAGAGTGTACAGTCCCAGGTTCACCTACCAGGGGTTACATGAGCTGGAGATAGTGGAGCGCTATAGAGTAGACAGAGACCTCCTGCAGCAAATTGTTGAGCTGTGCAGGCGACGCCTCACACACAGTACCAACAGAGGAAAACCCATCCCAGTGGAAACCAAGGTATGTGTTGGCCTAAGAATACTAGCAACAGGTACCTTTCAGAGACCAACTGGTGATGTGATGGGGATATCACAGGCATCAGCATCCAGGGTACTGCACCAGTTCCTGGATGCCATGTCAGCACATGTCAGTAACCATGTATATTTCCCCAATTCCTGTGAGGTATTGGCCAGCAATATGCGTCTCTTCCAGCAAATAGCAGAATACCCTGAGGTAGTGAGTGCAATAGACTGCACGCATATATGCATCAAAGCACCAGCCGGTGAGCGGGGTATGGCCTACATTAACCGCAATGGCTTCCCCTCCATCAACTGCCAGGTTGTGTATGATGCCCAGGGCATAATAATGAATGTGTGTGCTGGCTGCCCTGGAAGCTACCATGATTCCCATATCTGGCATCTGACGCAGCTGTACCAGACATTTGCCAATAGGGACATCCCACATGGTCACTTAGTGGGGGATGCTGGCTATGCACTGGAGCCGTGGCTGATGACACCCATCAGAAACGCACTCACACCTGAACAAGAACACCATAATGAGGCACACGCACAAACACGAAATGTAGTCGAGCGTGTGTTTGGGTTGCTCAAGTCATGGTTCCGGTGCCTGGACACATCTGGTGGAGCCTTGCAATACTCACCAACTACATGTACCCAAATTGTCATGGTATGTGCTATGCTACATAACATGATCCTACGAAAACAGCTGCAACAGGACCAGCATAGGCCTGGCCCAAACAGCCCCCCACCAGTGCCAAGGCCATCACAGGCAGAGCGTGACTTGGAGGAGGAACAACCTGAGCCTGCCCCAGTAGGCAGAAGGAGCCATGCTCAGTATGCCTTGGTCTTGGCAAAGAGGCAATGCATAGCACATACACTGGCTCAGTAGGAAACCTGGAAAT
This sequence comes from Protopterus annectens, assembly GCF_019279795.1. Taxonomy (NCBI): domain Eukaryota; kingdom Metazoa; phylum Chordata; order Ceratodontiformes; family Protopteridae; genus Protopterus; species Protopterus annectens. Next base: position 1,297,621,737 of record NC_056744.1, on the reverse strand, counting down.
GATACCTCTCTCTGACTCGCACATATAGTAAAAGGGATGCCTAACTTGACACTACCTGTTTCCAAACATGTATAGGCAGTGCAGTATGTGCATCCGACATAGGCAGCCCTGCAGCACCACCTGAGGCATGATTGCCATGTGTTAAGCAATGTAAGGTAGTGCTAAACAGAATTTACCACCATGTCGTATATGCAAACTTGATGACCTTCAGTAGCATCCTACCTTCACCAAACATGAGGCCACAATATAAAGACAAGATGATCAATTACAACAATTGGCTTAAGTATTGGTGTCAGTGAAAGGGGATACAATGCCTGTCAGCCTGGAATGACATGCTCGACAAGACATGATGTTTTGCTAGGGATGGATTTCACCTATCACCTGTGGCCTATTGGATATTGCCAAATGCTCTTGTCACCCCCATAGTGCCTTTTCTAGGTAAGGCTCAAAAGACAAACCCACCTCCATAGGTATCACAAGGGATAAGAAAGTATAAGTAATGCTACTCAATGCCAGAAGTCTAAACTGCAAGATGCACACACTCCAAACACCCCTCAGCATGGAGAATGTTGATATCTGTGCAGTAACAGAAACCTGGTTCAAGGCTCCCAAGAGCACCCTAGCATTCACAGGTACACCTCATACCATGCTTTACAGCTGCAAAACATGGAACAAACTACAAAAGGAGGGTGAGTATCAATATTTTTCAAAGATACCCACACCCCCAGGTTGGTGGCACAGCATGAATCATCAGAGACTACCCTTGTGTAACCAACAGAGGGTAAAACCGCCTTCCAGTTCATAGCCTGCTACAGACCACCCTCCTAAACCCAGGAACCACACTTGGCCAACTGGAGAACACATGAAAATATGAAGATCTCCCCAAACACCATTATACCGGGTGGCTTCAACTACCCAAACATACACTGGGAGCATTACCCTAGCTCCAACACCCTAGGCCAAAGGTTCCCAGAATTTATAAACCAAAATGCTATGGAACAACTTGCTACCACTCCCACAAGAGGGGAAAACATACTGGACCTGATCATCACCAACATGGGGACTCTATGCCCAAGACCAGAAGTGTATCCCTCACTGGTACGATCACACCAGATAGTAATCTGACTGGATATTCACATCCCCACCCCAGCCCATGGCCAGAAAACTACAGTGAAAAATGTTCACTAAAGCATATGTCACACACCTCAAAACTGAGGTGGAATCCTTCACAGCCCCTGTGTCTGTGGAAAATACGGCCCAGACCTCATAACCCTTTATAAACGCATTCTATGAACACCGTTATGAATGCATGGATCATGCAATCCCAAATAAAACCAAGACCCAATCCTCCAAAGGCAGGCATCCTGTTTGGTGGACCCCAGCCATAAACAAACCATACAATACAAGGAGGAAGCTACTATATGATAGATCCAAATCACAAAAAGGGAAGCCATCTCTGACCAGTATTATTAAAAAACAACGTCCACACATAAAATTGTCTAAGGCCATCTGTGAGATAAAAATTGTACAGGACACCAAGGATAATCACAAGGCATTCTTTACTTATTGTAGGAACCTGTGTGGGAATCCCCAGATATGTTCAGAATTAGTCCAAAATGACAAACATTACAACAAACCCACAGACATTGCCAACAACCAAGCTGACAGGTTCAGTGCAAACTTCTCCCACCCCTCCCCACCAAAAGGGCAAATATCTATCCCAGCAGAGTGCTGGCCCCCTGACATCACAGATGCTTAGGTAACAGCCAGCCTCTCCAAAGCAAAACACACAGCATCAATGGGACCAGACGGTGACCTGGGCTCTGTCCAACATGAACCCCAAGAAGAATTGAACACACACATAAAACCACTGTTCAATGTCAGCCTTAACACACGATATGTACCCAAAGAGCAGTGTACAGCAACAGTGGACCCTCTCCACAAAGGTGGTGCCTCAACAGATACTGCAAACAATTGCCCCAGAAGCCTGACTAGTTTGGTCTGCAAAGCTATGGAAAGGATCATCATGGACCTCAGAAATAAACATATTGGGGACACAACCTGGTTGAGTCATTTGAAACAGTCACCAAGGCCATTGACGAGGGGATGGTGGTCCACACAGCCTACCTGGACCTTGCAACAGTCTTCCATACAGTACCCCACTTGGTCATCATAGATAAGATCACCAGCTTCAATAGAAACCCCTATGTCACTAGATGGGTTGCAAACTGGCTCAAGGACAGAACCCACATGGTCTGAAATGCTGGAGCCATGTCATACCACAAACCAGCTACAAGTGGCATCCCACAAGGCTCAGTCCTGGGACCTCCCTTGTTTGGAATATATTTCTCAGAGGTACAGGCCAACACAGAAGGACTGTTGGTGAACAAGTTTGTAGATGACTGCAAACTGGGCGCCATAATCAATCCTCCAGCTGACACAAGCATCCTACAAAAGGGCCTCATAGAAACAGACAACTGGTGCCAGAGCCATGCCTTCAAGCTCAACACAAAACAGTGTATAGTCCTCCCCTTTGTCAGAAACTAAGTGCCCACAAATTACTACATATGTGGTAACCCATTAAGTATGGAAGAAGTGATAAGGGACCTGGGGACCCAAGTCGATAGCAATCTCACATTCGACAACCATGTGGCCAAAGTGTTCAGAGAAATATTTCATATAGCCCACCTAATCAGGAAGGTAATCACATCTACATCAGTGGTGGTCATTGTGCCTCTTAACTCATCCCTCATCAGGCCCATAATTGAGTACAATGCCCCTTGTGGGATGTACCTTTTCAGACACCTGCAGCAGCTGGAAAGACCACAAAAGTACCTCACCAGGAGGATCAAAGGGCTCAAACACATGCCATTCACTGCCCGGTTAAAGAAACTGCAGCTCCACTCAGTGGCATATTGCCTGCCCAGAGGAGATCTGTGCCAGATGTAAATTGGAATTAATGGACATGCCGCACCTTGGAAAATCAGAATCCCATCAAGCTACACGCTCAAGAGACCTGAACTTCAGGACTGAAATAAATAGGACATGCTGGAGTGACAGATCCATAACCCAGAGGCTCCCCCCACTATTGAGTAAACTCCCACTCCAGGTTAGCCAGAGTCCCTCATTGACTCTCTTCAAGAGGAATCCTGATGAGTGGATGGGAGATTGTAGGTTTACCCTGGGTATCACTTCTATGTCACTGTTAGCCAGAGGCACAGTATCACAAAAACACCTTCAATGACTGAAGAAACATCAAACTGGCACGAAGTAATAGTTCAAAAGCTTTAATTGCATAAAAATCGCAGCAAAACTGAATCAAGCGTTTTCACCTGACTAATATCAGGCTTTATCAAGATACATAAAAGCTAAACCCACCATTCTTATATATCATTAGATGCAGTCACATGATAGTTAATTGTGAATAATTAATTAATAATTACTCTCATTAAAAACTTTTTTTAAAAAAGACATTACATAGTAAATACATACCTTAGAAATGCCATTAATTAAATATACCATATAAAGTATTTGACTAAAAAATGAATGTAACCACACATTAATTTAATTTAAAATGTATTGTCATAAAAAATATGTTGTAATAATAAATATGTTATAATAAATATATACCAACATTATTATAATATTGCTCTTCTCATCCTAAGAATACTTTTAATACTAATATTGTCATTAAGACCAGGGGGTTTTGAAGCATCTAACCTTAATTGCCAAAATAGTTCTCTACATTAGAGAAATGTTTCCCAATCACCCCCTCTTTGGTCTTGCAAAACTTGCTCCAAGACCAGAAACTTTAACTGCATGTTAGGGCACTGGGTAAAATGCTTGTAAAAGGCATTAGTGTCTTTCTTTTTAGTTACCTCATATAAGTGTTCATAGATCCTACGTCTTAGGGGTTTTTCAGTCTTCCCTACATAAAAACTGTAGCATTGTGTACAGACCCCTAAATATACTACTCCTTTAGTTCCACAATTAAAATTACCCCTTGGATGATACCTAAAATCTCTTGAGTGAATATGCCAATTACTATCATTTAAAATAAAATGACACTGGCTGCAGGCTCCACATTTAAATGTACCCAACCTTGAAATAGATGTCTGGTTCCTAACACGATTTTTACCTTCATATAAACCTTTTAAATTTGTGTCCCTTCTTTTCACAAAACTAGGCTCTGGAGGTATCACATTACGCATATCTTCCTCAAGTGTCAGTACTGGCCAATATTTTAACACAGTTGATTCTAAATATTCAGCATCCTTAGTAAATGTGTAAATAAATGTGCTGTTTGACTCAAATATGCCTTCCTTTACCATTTTCTCTACTGTCTGCTGTCCAATGCCCAATAATGGGTAATATTTAAATTCCCTATTAGTAATTACCTCTGAAGCCAATTTGTTGATCATTTGTTGACCTTTTTAGTGTATCAACCTCTCTAAGGAACAATTTATCTGTACTGGACATTCTAGATGCCCGAATGAATTGTCCTTTTATTATTCCTTTTTTCTGATGGAAAGGATGGCCACTTTCAAAATACAAGTAAGAATTTGAGAAAGTGGCTTTCCTATAAATCTCAGATTGAAAGAAGTTATTAGCATAGTCTTTATGGAGTGTAACATCCAGGTAATTAAGCTTATTGTTACTGACATTATGTGTAAAAGAAAGAAAATATGTGGACATGTTAATATATGTCATAAATTCCTCAAATTTATTTAAACTACCATCCCACAAAATACAAATGTCGTCCAAAAAGTGTTTATAATGAATAATGTATTTAGCCCAATCAGTTGTGAAAATAAATTTGTTCTCCCAATAATGTAAAACAATGTTCGCATATGCTGAGGCGCAAGGAGTACCCATCGCCACTCCCTTTCTTTGTTTGAATATTTCTCCATTAAAGTAAATAAAGTTGCTCCGAAAAACAATTTCCATAAATTCTACTAATAACATCACTGTGTTAGCTCCCAAACCAGATTGTGTGGCCAATACCTCATTGAACCATTCTAAACCAGTGTGATGTGAGATGCTTGGAAATAACTCCACAATGTTGATGGTTACCATTAAACAAGTGGGTTTGTAGAGACCCCTTTCAATGCCTTTAAGAAATTCCCATGAGTCTCTACAAACATGCTTTAAGGAAGTTACAAACTTTTTTACAGTTTGGTCAATAGATTTTCCCAGTGGTTCCGTAATGCTACCAGCACCAGAAACTATTGGCCTAAACTTCAAAGGGTCTAACCCTTTATGAACCTTAGGTATTCCAAATATAACTGGGGTCTTGGGCTTATCCACATATAAATAGTTATACAACTTTTCGTTAATTGCGCCTTGCATTAAATGATCAAATAACACAAACTTAATTTTGGAATAAGATATATTTAGTTCATTTCTAGAAAATATCTCATACTGCTGGGGGTCCTGCAACATGTTGTAAATGTAAGTTTCATAAACCCAATTATACATCAACACTACCCCCCCCCCACCTTTATCCGGTTTCATGACTTTAACCCCTTCATTCTTTAAAAAATCTATTACCTGGTGCATTTTAAAGTCTAAATTCACAGGTGGAAGAAATGTATTAAATGAAAATTGTTTTCTTAAATCTGCCTCCACCATTTCCTCGAAAATTTTTAAAGTGGGGTGAATGGGGGGGTTTATAGTGCTAGTTCTGACAAGCTGTTCATTTGCTGGTTCTTGCCCTTTAAATTGTAGTAAGAGGTTTAGACGTCTCACAAACAACTTCAGATCTATTATTGTGTTCGGTAAATTTAATGAACGCAACGGAACAAACTGAAAACCTTTTGTGAATAACTCAAAAAAGTCCATATTCACATCAATGTCAGTAAAATTGTAAATAGTAAAATTGTTTTTAGTTGTAGTTTTGTAGTTACATTCAGTTGTATCTGACAATGAACTATAAGATTCAACACTAGCTTCAAAAACCGTGTCATTTAACAGTGTAGTCTGTTCTAACATTGTGAGTAGTACATTATATTCCTCCCCTTCAACATGCCCTGGGGAATTAAAGGGTTCAATGTTATTTTCAAAACCAGTATCATTTATCTGCATGGCCTGCTCCACCCTTGTTGGTAATGTGTTGTACTTCTCCCCCTCGGTCTGCCCTGGGGAACATGAAAACCCTGCAGGGGTACAGGCACAGTATACTAACCATGAAAAATGTAATGCCAAACTCCACTTACAATGTGTGTTGAAAGCCAAACACACTCTGGCTAGGATTATAAATGCCCTAGGGCAGATAGCCTAGTATGAACCTATGAACAGAATCACACACACCAAGTAGTACAACTGTGGTCACTGTGGAGTAATGTTTGCCAATGTCCACCCAAGTTGGTGAATACACAGCAATGTCGGACAAGCCTGGTTTAAGTAGGCCATAGCTGAACAAAATGCAACATGCTCATAGCTGTCCAACTGTCCGTTAACTAGTCTGGTCTGCTCAGTATGAGCATTTACAGCAGTGATGGGACTCAAACCCATGATACTGTGCATTATAGTGAAAGTACTAAACTACTACACCATGACAGTTTTGCCGTTTTTAGCCAGTATGAGAGAATGTTGCCAAGTCTTTGCAAACCATCACATGGAAACCCTGCAAGCACAGCATAATCCCTGTTGAGTTATGACACAAAGGAGTCTGGCAGTAAGAACACAACATGACTTCCAACACACACAGTATTAATGTCAATATTGGTCATGTTCACACCCAACCACAAATGTAGTGGGCTTCAGATCACAACATATGGAAAGGTCACACTGGGCATGCTCACACACTTGGATAAATGAGACACATGTCAGGCAATAAACCATGGAAAGCCTGAACTGGGCATGCTCACACACTTAGGCCATGTCTGAGTATAGCAGTCAGTCACACATATCTGGCAGTTGTATGAGTTAAGCCAGGAACCTCCCACGATCCAGCAATCCACCCTGTGCACACAGTTAAATGACAACAGACACATATATTAATATACCGGAACCCTGTCATGATCAAACATGTTATGCAGATACACAAGTTGTTCACAGAAACTGTGAAAGCTACGGCAATAAAGACCTGCAAACAGTAGCAGCAACAAATATTGTGCATCCCAAACATAAACATAGGTGCAGAGGTCAATACTAGACTGTCTGCCCTAGGGAATTCATAAGCCTAGGCAGAGTGTATTTGGTGTCCACCTCCCCAGTAGAGTAGCCTACTGTGCCTCTGTAAAGTAGGTCACAGAAGGCACCCTTTAAGGCTACTTTGCTGTGCCTCTGTCAAGCAGGGACACAGTGGAAATCCCAGAGATGAATTTGCAATTTCCCATCCATGCGGCTGTATTTTGCTGGAAGAGGGTTGGTGAGGGGCTATGTCTAACTTTAATTGGGATTCAATTCCAGAGTGAGGGGAACCTGTGAGTAATGAATCTATCCCTGCAGCATGTCCTATTTATGTTTGTGCTGAGGTTTACTTCCCTGGAGTGTGTAGCTGTAAAGGTCTTGGATGTTATGAGGTGGAGCATGTCCATTACTTCTGGGTTTGAAATAGCTGTGTACATCAGGCATAGATTACCTCTGAGTAGGCATTAAGCAACTGAGTAGAGCTGAAGATCCTTTAGCTGAGCTGCATAGGACATCTGTGTGTAGCCCATGATTCTCTTGGGGAGGTACTGTTGTGTTCACTGTAGTTGCCGCAGGTGTTAGGTAAGGTACACCCCAAAAGGGGCATTGTAGTCAAACATGGTTCTGATGAGTGAGTAGTAGTGGGCCACAATGACCTCACATGATTTACATGCAAAAACCCATGTGAGAAGGAGGGCTATACAAAGTTCTTAGCAATGACTCTCTGTCAATGTGATTAGCAAAGGAGAGGTTATGATCTATCTGGGTCTGTGGGATATTGCTCTGTTATGTAGTTTCTTCCTCCTTCTGTTGTACAGCTTATATATGTCTGGGGTCAACCAGACAGGTCTCCTGTTTTGGAGGAGTCATGGTTTTATGTGGGATAGCATGATCAATGCATACCTGCAGCTGCTCATACAATGCGTTTGTAAAGAATTCTGCAGATTGGTCTGTATTAACCTCCAGCACGGGGACTCTGAAGTATTCCACCCCAGTCTCCACAAGTGCAAAGTCTGCTTTTGAGAAATTCTTTACAATGATTTCCTTGGCTGGGTGTGGGGGCGGGATATGGATGCCCAGGTAAAGTTGATCATGGTCTGATCTTAACAATGACAGTTCTACCTCTGGTGTGGAACATAGAGTCCCCATGTTGGTGATGATCAGGTCCAATATGTATTCCCCCTAGTGGGTGTGGTGACTGGTTGTGCCATAGCACATGGATTCACAAATTGTAGTGGCTGTAGGCTGATGTTGAGGGCTTGAGTAGTATCCCCAGTCAATATTTGTGTACCTGAAGTCAACCACTATAATGGTGTGTGTGAAGACCTTCATATCCAACACTGTTCCCAGGAAAGCCAAGTGTGGTTACTGGGTATGGGTGGGTGGTCTGAACTACACACCAAACCAAAAGGCAATTTTGCACAATGGTAGGTGTATGTGTATGGCCTGTCATGCTTAGTGCAGTGGGACCAACCCAGAGGTGTGTGTATCTGTGATGTATATGGATACACCCCCTACTTGTGTTCTGTGTCACAAGTCCTGTGGTCACAAAGCATGGTATAGAACATAACCTGGCAGTGCCAGTGTGCATATGTGACCCTGAACTAGGTTTCTGTGAATGCACAGATATTGTTATCCCCCATACTGAGGGATAGTTAAAGATGTACATTCTTCTTTGGAAAGACTGATGATGTCAGCACCCTATAAATACAGCAGGAGAACAGAAACCATCCAGTAATGTGAGTAGCGCGCTGCGCTAATGCATCTGTCTCAAGTATCATAACATAGTTAGGCAGGGGTTTGAATCCTGCAAGCGCTGTGTGTGTTGGGGGGTGTCAGTGGTGTGTGCATGTCTGCAATCCTTTGTGAAAGGAATGGCCATTTTGAAGACTGGGATAACACACTAAAAGATGTACATTCTTCTTTGGAAACACTGATGATGTCAGCACCCTATAAATACAGCAGGAGAAGAGAAATCACCCAGTAATGCGAATAGTGCACTACGCTAATGCGTCTGTCCCAAGTGTCATAACATAGTATGGTAGGGGTTTGAATCCTGCAAATACTAGGTGGGGGCAAGGGATGTATGCCTGTAATCAATTCTTTGTGAAAGAAATGGCTATTTTGAAGACTGGGATAACACACTAAAAGATGTACATTCTTCTTTGGAAAGACTGATGATGTCAGCATCCTATAAATACAGCAGGAGAAGGGAAATTGCCCAGTCATGTGAATAGCATGCTGTGATAATGCATCTCTGTCACGTGCCATAACCTAGTTAGGTAGGGGTTTGAATCCTACAAATGCCATGTGTGTATTTGTCACGCAGTTTGTAAATGTGCTGTGTATTTTGCTTTCATTATTGTATGACATATTATTATAACAGTAATTTCCATGCACACATCAGGTATGTGTTTGCCACATACAGATATGTACCTGTGACCTTTAATAGTTCCTATGTGTGAAGCCTGCCCCATATGAATACAGTTGTTACCTTTGCCACCATGTGCCACAGCTTACCGGACCTTAGGCCATACATGTATGTTGGTGACAATGCAAGCTACTGCAGTGATCTGATCTGTGTCCTAGGCCAACTATATGACATGCACCCATGAAAGCTTTGATAGATTAATTTGGGTGACGGTTCATGTCTGCAATATATGTCAGACATGTTAAAACACAGCAAAGTCTGTGAGTGATGACCATCCAGTGTAGGTGTATGGCAACTGTTGCCGATATGCATACAGACACTTTCTTGCTTAGGTGATACACAGAGGGACTGCAGAGTACCTTTGGAAATGTGAATATCACAGGATAGACAAGATAACACCTGTCCACATGTACACACCATTATCTGTTCTACATGATGGGTGCTACCACCTACATGGTACTGTTGGAATACTATGTTAACTACATGCCAATGACAATGCCACAGTAGCGTTACAGCAATATACCATGGCTTGGACAACAGGTATCTGTCTGTATGATACCCTTGTGGTGGTTAGGTGTGTCATGTGTAGAATGCATTGTAGGCCACTGTATGTATTTGCAGTCATGGATGGACATATCCATAGTGTGTTGGCATGTACATGAGACTGCTATATGCCAAAGGGTATTGTTCCCAGGGATGTGTGGGGCTCAGTAACAATGGCTACTGGTATAGTGTAGTACTGCAGGGATATCACTGACACCAGGTTCCTACGTCTGTGTATCAGTTGAGGAGACACCATGTAATAACCACTGAATGTCAGGCTATGTAAGCTGTGTATACTACCAGAATGCAGACCATTGACATGTGGAAACTGTATCACCCACAGCATACTGTCAAACCATGTCATGTTCCATGCTGACCATGTTCACAAATGTACACCTGCAAATCGGTGATGCAAACATCACACATATACTGTCCACACCCCAACACATGCAGGCACAGGTACACACAACAGCCATGTGGCACATGTGCAGACAGTACACTTTGGGAATTAACACTGGTGTATACAAAACTGCAATGACAAACATAGTAAATGCATCATGCATGCTCGAATATACCCACAGCAATATCATTACACTGTACTGTTAACAACATGATAATATTACTACAGTGCTATGTAGTCACCCTGTGCATCAGTACCATGCTATCCTGTTCCAGCATCAATGTTACAGATGGCAGGAGGTGGCACAGTTTCATCAGGGTGTGTACTTGGTTTGCCAGAGTCTGCCATTGACACATCCAATCGACATGTATGTGCGTGTGTGTTAGTGAGTGACAACAGTACAAGATGGGGCAATGTTGTTGCGATGTGTGTGTGTGTATGTGTTAGCCCTAGGTGTTAGCATTATCTGTGTGTGTATGCATGCACACAGTTCCACCATGTGGCTGCAATATATGGGTGTTTGTGGACAGCCACAGACTGTACCTGCCAGGTCATACAGGTCACTGTCTCTGGCCACAGACACGGTACCTGTGCCTGGCAGGGGTGCTACAGACAGTATCAGGTACTAAGCCAGACTGGGTACTGTCATCAGAAGCAGTGGGTTGTTGACTGGACACAAGCCCCTGCTGGGACTGTCCAGAGCCATGTGCACGTGATCTTCTAGGATGGTCTAATGACAGCACAGACCCAGCATTGCTTGGGCTGGTACTGGCACTATGGGAGCAGCTGTGGGTTTGTTGTCGTCCGTGATGACTGGCAGCTGATAATGTTGCTGGCAGATGTACACGTCGATGCCTCAACCGTCCTGCACTGTCCTGGCTCCTGGACATGTAGTTGTGGAACAGATCTAATGTGTCCCCCCAACGTCTATCAATGACCTCGCTGATGTTACGGATGGCAGATGCAACGTCACGCATAGTGTCATTCATAGCAGTGCGATATGCTCTAAGCTCCCTCAGACCCTGTCTGGTGTACCGTTCCATATGTGCCAGTGCCTGCATTACAGCCCGGAACATAACTGAGGTTGATAGACCTCTCTGGGCATGTCTGACAGGGGCAGTATGACCACGGATGCTCCCACGAGAACCCCTGGACATCTGTCTGTGTGGTACCATGTCAGGAATCTGGCCATGGCTGCTGTGAGGGGATGCATGTGCAAATGGTACCACACTACCCTGGTCAATGCCCACTGTATGCTGTCCCTCAGCTAAGGGCATTGGTAACAATGGATGTATCAGCAGGATGACTGTGCGCATTGATGGGGTTGACTGCTGTGTACTGTCAATTGGATGACCAACGACAGACCCTGTAACACCTCCCTGTGCCATTACACATGTATCATCATTAGCACTATCCCCAGCAGTGGCTTCAGGTTCCCTGCTGCACTCCACCAGAGCAACATCAGAACCTGTGAGAGGAAGATAGGAAACACAGTTTACAAATGTGTACACGTTATTAGCACACAGGCACACATGCACACAGGCGCACATGCACACATACGCACATGCACACAGGCACACATGCACACATGCACACAGGCACACATGCACACAGGCGCACATGCACACAGGCACACATGCACACAGGCGCACATGTACACAGGCACACATGTACACATGCACACATGCACACAGGTGCACATGCACACATGCACACAGGCACACAAGCACACAGGCACACTCCTCAGTACAGCAGATACAAACACAGACACACCTGCAATCCAACACATACACAATACTGTTTTAGGGTGGGTGACCGTTTCACAAGGAAAAAATCACTGCACACGTGTCAGCATGCAGGTTATGTGTTGCATAGGAACATGCAGTGCAAGTGTAGACAGCCCTTGTTAATAAAAGTATATGTGTACTTGATGCTTGTGTGTAGTTGTTCAGTGATTGTCTCCACCCTGGGACACAATGTGTACAAGGACATAACAATGTTGTGTAAGTATTACAAGCTGTGGGTGCATAGATTTGCACACACACACACACACACACACACACACACACACACACACACACACACACACACACACACACACAAAAACACATGACGGTGCTACGCAATAACAGCTATGTGTACGTTTGTGGTCAGTGGAACTTTATGTGGTGTAGTAATGTGAGCCATGATCAACATGCTTCTTGTGGTCAGTCAACAATAATAATGTGTGCCAGACAGGCGGCTAGCATGCTGTACCTGAAGTGCAGTAACATGACTGCATCCACAATTACACAGCCACTTGTTACATGGGTGTGTAAGGTGGCCAATAGTGAGCATTGCTTAACATAAATGTATTATTTGTTCCAGACTGTTGCACAAAGACACGATAGGCCTCTACCCCTCAGGTATATTATGTGTGCTGCGTAGATAGGTGGGATGCTGAAGGCTGGCCATACAGCAGATGTCATAATTGGACATGTGTAGCAGGCTAAGGTGTAGTGTGTATGCCAAACATGTGTGTGTTGTGTACATGTGTATCTGGTATGCCTATACAATGTCCAGTACTGTGTTGCCATACATGTGTGCCATGTTCTGTGTATTGCATGTGAGTGAGGCAGCTACTGAGAATAATGGGATATGCATGGTCTCACAGCAAACATGCACAGCATGCATTATGTGTAGGTGTGTTACATGTGCACACACTACACCTCCATATGACATGCACATGTCATTAGCAATAGTATTGTTATTACACACTCACCAACATGGATTAGCTGCCTTGCTGTCACTCCAGAGGGACCTGCAAACATATGAGAGTGATTGCCAGTGGCCACAACTGTGCCTTTGATACTGTGAGTATGATAAAGTACAGTAGTACAACAGGTGGCTTTCACAGGTGTACAGCTTATGCTCAGAATATCAATCTTGCAGAAGAATGGGCAGGTTAACAGCTACACAAACAGTACACATCTCACACACACATAGATTACCAGTACAGAGAACAGTCAACTACAGATATGACATGTTACCTGCACACTCCTTTTCAACATGCTGGGTGGCTCCGGCAACCATGATGACACATGTTTGTGGATGTTCTTGTTGTTGGCCTGGAGCCACAACACTTAGGATGTGCTCCTCCACACTGGTGAAGGGGGGGTGGATAGGTACCCCACCACCTGTGGCAAGCTGTTATCTGTGGATATCAGATGCACGCTGCCAGACATGTCTAATTAAATCACTGCAGTGATGGCATACCTGCTCATATGTCTGGTTATGCATGCCTATGTCATTTACCCAACGGACAAGTTCTTGCCACAGTGCAGCCCTCTCATGCTGGTTCTGGCTGGTCCTGGAAAACAGCACACAGTAATTCTGCACCAGGATCTGGTGGATCTCCTGATCCTCTTCTGCTGTATAAGGTGGGTTTCTCTAATGTGTCATCACCCTGGAAGGAAGGAAAAGAAAAATATGTGAGCAAGTCATGTGGCACACTTAATATGCAAATGTACTGATATCACTTCACTGTCATATATAGCATCTGTCTGTCTATCAGGGGATACACATGTTCGATACCACATATCAGTGCTCAGCCCACAACTGTCTGACAGTGCCTGCCACACTCCATACAACAAACTAGTATACACCAGCACTCGGCACACTGTTTGGGATACAATGCACAACCTCACACTGGGGTATGTATCAAGCTAATGGATGAAGAATATTGTCATCCCATGCAATGAATGCAATACACATGTACAGTTTCAACGGTAATCTATCCTAGTCTTTGATGCCATACCCCTACCTGACATACGTGCATAGTTGTTACTAAAGCCAGCATACTGCTGTCACACAGTATACATGCTGCCAGGTACACACACATACCCTGTAACACACATGTGATTGCGGCCATGGTACAGGCATCATTACACACACATTACACATACATACAACACACAAATGTATGATGACACAGATGAGCATTAACTGTGCACCTTATAGTACTGTGTACCCCTACTTACAGATACCTATGCATGAGGTATGTAATCTGTGCAGACTACAGGTAACACACCAAACAGTGTTACCACAGAATGTGAACATACACCATACTGTAGTGTTTAGGCCTACAACATCAGGTAGTACAATAGTTCATATGTGAGCTGGATTCAACAGCAGTACCACTTACTAAGCATACATGCATTGCTTCTGCCTATGATGGGACACCGCAGTGATACACAGGGAACTATGGCACAACATATGCCAATCTACTATGTTTGCATCCCAATAACTGACACATCTTTCTCTGGCATCACACCAAGCACACCAACTACCATGACAGACACAAACTCATGCTAAGCTATCACACCTTTACAGACCTTGCACACAGTCAGTGTCACACTCATTCAATGTCACATAGCTGGTTTTGCACTGAGTACATGTGTGTGTGCATTGTGTCATAGGTAGGTATTATGCTATTGGCCCTGGGCCGAGGGCAGCCAAGCCATATGCTACCCTGCCCTTTGGCACACATGTACTGTGATTTTACTTGCTCCTGTGAAATGGTTACACACAGGTGACTCACAGGGCATATTAGCCATCTCCATGACATTCATCAGGGGTATGTATGACATCTACTAATGAGGAGCCTTGTTTGTTAATGCTGGGTGGTTTAGTCCAGGGTATGGCATATTTGTGTACAGAAACCTCTACCTCCAGCATGTGCTGTTTAGTGCGGTGACAGGGATTAGGACCCTAGGTCATGTAGGCTGGACGGATTGTGAGGTGTTGCCATGGTGGTTGGCCAACTGGTGTGGGTGTGACATAACTCTGTATGTCCAGCACTGGTAACCTCTGTGTAGGCAGTATGCAAGGCACTTTAGCTGTGGTTTTGTGAGTCAGTCTGCATAGGGAATGTGTTTGTGGCCATTATCAGTCTTTGTTAGGTATGTCTGTGGCCTTTCCACTTGCTGTAGTTCTCATGGGAGGTACATACTGCATAGGACATTGTGAGGTATACAGGGGTACACTGACTTACATTTCCCTAGCTGACACACCTTTTGTGATGACACGTACTATGTACAGGGATTACAAGACTAGTGTGCCACTGTGGATATCAAAGGGGAGGCTATTGTACACCTGTGTCCCATGTTCCCTTCTGACACCTCCAGTGGTAGGCAGGCAACCACCTATGTGGTAGTTAGTGGGTAACATGTTTTGGAATGGGGTATGGTACTGCAGTATCAACACTGGTGTTCTGTCCATGCCTTGGTTACCAGGCACCTGTTGCAGTACATCTGCCCCCATGTCCCCCTCTCTCACTCTCTTCATATATATATATATATATATATATATATATATATATATATATATATATATATATATATATATATATATATATATATATATATATATATATATATATATATATATATATATATATATATATATATTTATATATATACATATAAATATATATATCAATATATACATATCCATATATATATGTATATATTTATATATATATATATATATATATATATATATATATATACATATCTACATAAATGTATATATATTTATATACACACTATATATATATATATATATATATATATATATATATATATATATATATATATATATATATATATATACATATCTATAGACATTCATATCTATCTGTATACATGTATGCATCTAAATTTATGTCTATATATGTATTTGTCTATTATATCTATATGTATATACATATTCTCTATCTATCTATCCATATATCTCTATGTACCTATACAGACCTCTCTGTCTATGCACATATATATATATATATATATATATATATATATATATATATATAGATAGATATATAGATAGATATATAGATAGATATATAGATATATATATGTATATCGATATATAGATATATGTATATATATATATATATATATATATATATATATATATATATATATATATATATATATATATACACACACACACACTTCTTAACATTCATTGCTGTACATATACATGCACATGTAGGTACATGGACTGCCCACCTTTCATGGTGGGAATATCACTTCTGCAACAGTTGTGAGACATACCATTCTGTAATGATATTGCACACTGTTTTGCATAATGCATTATGCTGTCCTCAGGCCATATAACTGTAGCAGGCCTCACTGGCTCAGTCCCACAGATGTTCACCACCACATGACATATACCTGCACTGCATGCTGTTTTCAATGCCACACACTACAACCTACATTGATATGTGCACATAGCAACCTTCAACTACATATGTATGTCCAGCCTTCACTAACAGTTGCAGTATGTCCCTTGCCCTATGCACATCTTCATATACATATAGATACAGACTGCTAACACATATGGAGGGTTCACAGTATGTAGATTATTAGATTATGTAGTTTACATTACCTTTGTCTCCGACAGCTTTTTTTTTTGGGGATTGCTGGCTTGCTAGCTTGCTGGCTGGCTGGCTGGCTGGATGGCTGGATGGCTGGCTGGCTGCCTGGATGGCTGGCTGGCTGCCTGGGTGGCTGGATGGCTGGCTGCCTGGATGTCTGGATGGCTGGCTGGATGGCTGCCTGGATGGCTGGCTGGCTGCCTGGATGGCTGGTTGGATGGCTGCCTGGATGGCTGGCTGTCTGGGTGGCTGGATGGCTGGCTGCCTGGATGCCTGGATGGCTGGCTGGATGGCTGCCAGGATGGCTGGCTGGCTGCCTGGATGGCTGGCTGGATGGCTGCCTGGATGGCTGGCTGCCTGGGTGGCTGGATGGCTGGCTGCCTTGACGCCTGGATGTCTGACTGGATGGCTGCCTGGATGGCTGGCTGGCTGCCTGAATGGCTGGCTGGATGGCTGCCTGGATGGCTGCCTGGGTGGCTGGATGGATGGCTGCCTGGTTGCCTGGATGGCTGGCTGGATGGCTTGTTTTTCTTTTTTTTTTTGTTTTATTTTGGTCTGTCTCTCTGTCTCTCTGTCGGTATCTCTCTCTCTCTCTCTCTCTCTCTCTCCCTCCAGTTGCTGCAATGATATTTTTGCATGTGTGGACTGGCAGTACAGGCTGCTTTTGTAGGTATCTGCACATGTGCATGTGATGGCCTCTGCACTAATTGGTGGACAGCATTTACTAATTGTATGCAGCCTGCTGTGTGGTAATTGCAGTTTTCACTGTGATTTCAGGACACTGCTATAAAATGTTAGGTTAGGTAGGTGTAGGCCTTTCAGTTTTGTAAGGTGGGGACCATGCTGGTTTGTTGTGGGCACTGTTGTGTCAGTCAGAAGGTTGGTATGCCTCTCATATCTAAGGCAATGTTGTAGCCACTGAAATGCATGTTGTACTGAAACCTGACTGTTGCTTTTTCCAGTTCACTCTTCTCAGTGTGTATATTAACTCACACCTGCTAATGCTAACACTGTTTACATGGGAGTATGTATTTTCCTGTGGGAGTTGTGGATTAACTGGTATACAACAGTAGTTCTTGCAATGTGTTGCTATGGCTTCACTATTTTCCATTTACATTCACTCCTTGTAATGCATGATATATTTCTTTCAGCAGTAAATTCTTATATGTTTACTGTGGCTTGGTGGCACTGCATGCAGTCTGGTGAGCCCAAGGTCTGGGGTATGACACTTACAAGGGTTTTTATTTTGCTGCTGAGCAGTACTAGGGCCTTGTATTTTGTACTAACAATTATGAATATCAGGCACATGCAGTGCTTGTAAACTGCTATACTGTCATTAGTTTGTTAGATGGCTACATCCTTTGATATTTCTGTGTTGTACTCCTACATGAGGGTGTGCTTGTGGGAGTAATTCTACAGCTATTCGCAGAGTGTGTAACAGCAGACAGACTGATAAGCCTGTGTATTTCTGACACTTGCAGGCCTCAGATACTCTCAGGTGTATATTTGACAAGCCTCAGGGAAAGGTACATATCAGTGGGATACACCCGTGATATATTTCAGATATTCTGCAGTTGTGACTGTGGGGTATTTTGAGCATATGTATTACTACACCATTTCTGACATGCAATTAGTGTCTACTTTAACTTATTGACAGTCACCATTACATGGGATACCCCTCCATTCTGCCTACTGTTAGTATATTTCACAGGGAGTCAGTGGGGCACAGGTAACATTTTTTTGCAAATGAGGGACATCCCTGTAAATCAGTCACAGTTGGGAAGTCTGGCCTCATACCTATTCAAATATGGCGGTGTTTATCCTGCTCTGATACTGTGTGGGGTTTGTAAGGTGCTACTGTAACATTATTACCTCCTAGCATGGCTGTTTCTCTTATCACACTAATGTAATGCAATTCCACAAGAATTGCCAGTAAGGATTCAGGGAACAAGCTTTGTGCCATTTCCTATATTCCCTTTACATTCACTCCTGGTATTTCATGATATATTTCTTTCAGCACCAAGTTCTTGTATATCTGCCATGGCACAGTGGTAATTCATGCAGACTAGCGTTTCCAAGGTTCAGGGTTCGAGATTGACAGGGGTATTTTATTTTGCTGATAAGCAGACTACAGGCCTTGTCATACAGAGTGACTAAGGCACTTTTAAGCAGTTGTAAGCGGGTTTGCGCTGGTTTGCGCGATGCTTACACATGTGCACACTCACTTAGCTAAACGCACACAAGCGCACACTCGCTGACTACTGCCTAAAAGTGCTTACTCCCGCTAACACCCGCGCTAATTTCTTTTAAAGAAAAGAAAATGGGGAGATAGGAAAGTGGTGAAAAAGGGGGCACAAAGAGATTAGGACAGTAGGAAAACAAGCTCGGGATGTGCAGGAAGGATGCAGGGAAGGCCCATAGCTGCCCATTTCTTTATCAGCAACAGCTGTGCATATGTGTGAAATTTGGTGTGAAATTTGAAACCTTCCGCCCCTGAGAGAGGGGTGAGGACAACAAAATATGTTGTACTGCCAATCAGAATTATCAGTTTACATGTCCAGTGGACATGTGTGCGAACTGGGCAGCTATGTATGGGGCGCAATTTTTTTTGTGGGAACAGAGTGCCCTTTTTTATTTTTTTTCAGGTGAGAGTGGAATGTGAGATACAGGAAGTATGTATATTTGGGGAGGTAGGTTGGGGAGGTTAACAGACAAGACAAACAAGATGCATACAGGGGCGGAGTATGACACATGTGGGGGGTAAACACAAATGACGGGGACGGATGTTTGGATATCACAAGCCCATGAGCCCACAGATGGCAACAGTGGAACTGAAATCCCCACCCATAGGCAGTTACCACTGTGCCTTCACAGCCCAGGCCGGGGCTGTGCTGGGGGCTGGATAGGACAGGCAGACACACCCGTGAGTTGCACCACCCTCACCTCAAGCTGGCGTAGGGGATCAGTCACAGAACGCCTGATCTCACTACGCACCACAGACCGGACCCTATGGAGGGTGAGTGGAGGCTCTCCTCCGGCCACGCTTGCAGAGGAGGGATAAGCCCCATTCCCTGCAGCGCTTCCACCCGAAGGTGGCACAGGGCCACTGGAGGAGGAGGTCCCTGCCTGGGTACTGGTGCCAGGTGCACTCGCCAGCTGAGGTGGGAGAGGTGGGTTCGCTGGAACCCGCCTTCCCTGTTGTCCTATGTTTAGCAGTATTTTATGGCATTTTGGGTTAGTAACAAACAACACCATTCAAAATTAGTTGTAACAGCATGCATCAGTATTCCCATTAACCAAACACCCATGAATTCCGAACATTGAGCAGCAAGCATAACACATGCATATTTAGAACAACAGTGCACATTCCAACAGCATGCATGGTTGATTGGTGGCAACAGGCCATCAGGTTTGGATATGTGAACGGGGCACATGCATCAACGTACATGCAGATATGTATGAACCAACAGGACAAATGTCCATGGGAATTAATTGTGAATACACATACCCGGTTTGGTGTGGAATGGCATCATTTGTGAAAATAGGGTAAGGTGGAGAAATGTTACATTAACAACTAAAACTACCTATACATATACTGTACATTCCTAGTAGATGCATATATATATATATATATCCCCTACATGTATTAGTACAGTTTCCTGTATGTAACCTTAGGAATGTTGGTGATGGGGATGTTACTGCTACATTAATATACATTCGATTTTTATTCATATATGTTCATATCTGGCTGTGTTCAGGTACAGCATCCTGCTACATTTGATTTATATGGGTCTAGACAACTGTGGATGTTCAGCATTTCATACAACCATACTATTTCCATAATGGAAGGGTACAGCAACATATCCAATTTGTGGGACGGGCACAGTCCATGTTCTGTATTTTATTTAACACATTACACTCTTGGTTGTGGCTGTCTCATTCATTTCATTATGTAGTGACTGCAGTATACCTTTATTCCAGACGTATTACAGCTTTCTTGGTAGCTTCAAACTGTCTTTCTCACACTCACTCAATTATTTTATATTTACATTTCAGAATGGTACTTAATTCTAGGCTTTATTAACATTTATTACTGGTTTACAACAACCCTTTCCAGCTGACTCACTTATTTCATATGGCAGAATTTGCAAGGATGTATTTGACACTTGTCTGTCCTTTGTTGATTGATTACCACTCATTTTCTGGCTGCAGCAGTTATCTGATATTACAATACAGGTGGAAACTCTATTTGAGACTTGTTTAATCTTTATTACTGGATTACATTACACTCTTTTCCAGGCTGCATCACTTATCTAATCTTACAATACTATCAAAATCTTTCTTCTAGGCTTATTTGACCTTTATTAGTGGGTTACAACACTGAACTATTTTACAATCTGTCTCACTTATATTCTATGACAATACCAGCTAAATAACTACTAACCTGCCTGGTGGCACAACCTCAGCAGCCTATCAGCATAGGCTCACTGATTCGCGGAAGGAACACCTGCAGCTGTAATATAAAGGAAGTAATATTGGAACATACGTCTCCATACTATAGGCTAGGATAGCATTTTTTACATACTTAATTACATGGATACTTACTCAATAGTGGGGCGTTGGGCATTTGGCGGGCCTTCTAGATCCAACGGTTCAGTTGGTCCTCCTTCCATTGCTTCAGGTCTGCATGGTGGTGAAAGACCTGTTCACCAGTCCTCAGAATGCCTGTGGCACTGGTGAGATCATGTGCTAACTGGTTCCACGCCTCTGCCTTGTACGCACCCCAGTGAACCTGGCCCTGCATGAGTTGTGTTTCATGATCATGAGCTAGGAGCCAAACCATATATTTTGACTCCTCAACACCCCACCTTTGTGCTCTAAAGCAACTTCCCTCTCCTGCACCTGCCATCCTGACTGCAAATGGGTACCACAATCAGTTATGCTGTGTATTCCCGCCTATGGGGCTTATATATGCTGGTTTTCCCGCACTTATCTGTGATTGGCCGTTTTGGATATTTATCAGCTTAA
Organism: Protopterus annectens; assembly: GCF_019279795.1. Lineage (NCBI taxonomy): Eukaryota > Metazoa > Chordata > Ceratodontiformes > Protopteridae > Protopterus > Protopterus annectens. The sequence continues at coordinate 1,297,599,780 of NC_056744.1, read as the reverse complement.
AAAATCCTGCTTTGTCATGCTTCTATTTCCATTCATTCCTATATATATGCTAATACTGCATTTCTCAGTGCAACTGTCATGGCTTAGTGGTTCAGTACTTTGACTATGGTGCACAGTATCCCAGATTTGACCCTGGGCATTGCTTTTTTTTTATTTTACTACTGTCTAGACAGGCTAGGAGGTGTGTCTGTGTAAAGGCGGCTTTGATACAGCTTGCCCAATGTTGCCCGACAGTAAGCTGGTTGGTGCGCTGCACAGCTTCGCGCAAACGTCTTACACTGGGTAATGCGTTATTTAGCTATGAGCACTCAAATTATGCTGGGTGAAGCACTGCCGAACTACAGGCACTCATTTTAAGCATGTTAAAGTTCTGCTCAACTCCGGGCACTCATATTAAACCTGTTGAACCACTGCTCACCTGCGGGCACTCATATTAAGCTTGTTAAAGCGCTGTTCACCTATGGGCACTCATATTAAACTTGTTAAAGTGCTGCTCACCTACGGGCACCCATATTCAGCTTGCTAAAGCCTTGCTAAGCTATGGGCAATTATGATCCTTTTTTTATATTTTATTATGCTGGATTAATTCAAAAATACATGGCCCATTTCATTACATTTTACTTAAATTATAGTTTTATATATATATATATATATATATATATATATATATATATATATATATATATATATATATATATATATATATATATGTCAGGGGATTGTTTCATGCTTATTTAAATAAAAATGGAAAATTATGTCGTGGGGGGTCGCACCGTGACTACCTCCTCTTTGGCCAACGTCTCTACCGCTACGCTATTGCCACTTGGCTTAATTTGCATATTTAGATCTTATATGCTTTTCAATGTCTGCTAACTGTGGCTGAGCGGAGGGCATACCCGCGCAAATGAGCACAACTACGGGCAAACATTTTGGAAATTATAAAAAAAAAATTAAACTGCTATTTTTACATTTTACATTACAGTTGGGTTTATAGTCTGTGAGGGCATGTGTGATGTTGTGTTCCTTGACATTTCTGCGGACTCGCTCGTGGGTGTTTACTTTCAGGACTCTGACTCTTCTGGGGGCATGCCCCTTTGCAGAACTCGGCATTCGGACATGCCCCCCACTTTCCTACATGGACCGTGTCAGCCTAGGGTATGATTTAGCATGCCCTCATGAATATGCATGGCATGCTGACATCATACCGTTAGACTGCAGCCTCCATGTAAGACATATTAACTCTTACTCAGAGGTTTTGTGAATCCAGCCCATAAACTCATACTGAGATGCCATCTGTGCTATTATTGCTTTTTCTTTGAGGTATGGCAATCTCGGTGTTGGTATATATAAGTTCAGGTGGTGTAAGGTCCTCCCCCATACATGTCAGTTTGCAAGCAGTTTCTAATCTTTTACTCTCCTTCATAGTACACTTGGCTACTTTATCCTGGCTCTCTCTGAATATTAGTCAGAGGTTCATGTTTGAGCAGTGGTCTTGGCGGTGAAGAAGTCAGATGAAAAGGGAAAGGGGAGAGAGTAAATGACAAATGCTAGTAGGCTGACTACATATGTAGGAAGCCTGTTCAGCTACAGTGCAGACACACAGAGGAGGCTAGCTGTTGCAAAAAGGCAACATGAAGTTATGAGGACAAGCACCCAACAGGCATCAATTTTGAGTGTTGAAATCATGGATTGCATATACAGCTTATGCAGGGGTCTGCTGTTTGCATTGGGCATGTCTCATTTCCCCAAAGCTGTCATAAAATAGCTCACAGGCCAAGGACAGTCACAGTGTCTTCTTCAGCTATGTTTTAAACTTTAAAGGTAATAAATGGTAGTGTGCTGAAATGGTGGTGCATGGTACCAACTTCACCAATCAGGGTGACATACTAAATCTACTGGCTAATAAATTCAGCTCAGACTTGACACCCCACTGATCCTATTCCATGTTCCACCAGGTAAAATCCTCTCCAGCTTACTTCCCTCAACTGTTAATAGAGCTCAGGTGCTGGCAGGACTTGGTAAAGCCAAAACCACCTCCTCTGTGGAGCAAAACAAATCCACAGTTGGGTCTTGGACAACCTCAAACATGAGCTTTCGGGACCATGTGAGACCCCCTTCAACTACATACTTGAAAAAGGCTATATTGCAAGTGAATGGAGGACAGCAACAGTCATTCTCCTCCACAAGGGCAGACTATCACCTGACCCAGGGAACTACTTACCCATCAGTATAACAAGTAAATTATAGCTGAAATCCACAACTAGAACTCCAAAAAGTGGCAGAAAACAGGTTCCCCGAACTAGAGCAGAGAAGACAGCCAGCGGAGACAAAAAACTTCCTTTTTCACACAGGTTTATTGCGATGTACCACGCCAACACACAGAACTCCAACAAAAGGTTAAGCGCTTTCATCTGGTGTATCCAGATTTCTTCAGAACCATTTGTCTCCAAATACAGATCACTTATAAATCAATTTTGGCGCCAAAAATCATTCAATAATTAAATAATTACCTAATTTGAAATGTAAAATATTTTAAAACGTTTTAAAACAACCTATTTAACATTTCAGATATTTAAATTACTATGCCAATATCAGATTTCATATACATTCATATTCCCTATTATATGAAAACTAGTATAAAAAACTAGTGTATAAACTAGCAATGTCCAGTAATGCATATACTGGCTCCTGTTCTTAGTGTATCTAATCTATAGAATCACAATAATACATATTACATATTCACTACAAAAACAATAACTATAAAAACAGAATTACACACAAACTAGATACTGGTACTAAACCACAAACAAAACTAAAATGTGACCCTATCTTACCAATATAGTGAAATGACTACGTTGATACTTTGACCTTGTCACGACCTTAAAGCTAATACAAAACAAAAAAGTTTTTTTTTTAAAAACTAATCCAGAGCAAGGAAGGGTTTTAAACTAATGTGGTCATTAATGCCTGGTGGTGTAGTAGCATCCAAACATATCTGCCACTTACTTTCCATTCATGCCAAATAAGTTTTCCAATTACCACCTCTATCACCCACTTCTACTTGATCAATAATAGCAAAATTAAAAATGTGGTCATTACCTTTGTCTATAATATGCCTACTCAATGCATTCTTCGGATCTCCTTTTTTAATTCTATATAGGTGCTCATATATACGCGTCTTAAATTTCCTCTCGGTCTTTCCTATGTAATACGCGGAGCACTTAACACAGGTAGCTATATAAACAATGCGTTGGGTATTGCAATTTCCATTTTTAGCAAATACTGTGGATCTAATGATATTCTCTAACCTGATCCTAGTGTTGGTATTGATGTTTTTACTTTGATTACAAGTACCACATCGAGTTGTGCCTTTCTTACTCATAACTTTTTGACCCTTTTTACCGTATTCAATCATCCTTTTCAAATTACTTCCTGTTTCAAATGCTGTTATTGGTTTTGTTCCTACTATATGACCAATAGATACTGAAGTCGAGATCAACTCCCAATGTTTTTTCAGTATTTCTATCACTATATTTGTATAAGGATTAAACCTTATAACACACACTCTCTTGTCATGTTCAGTGTTAATATTTGGACTAATCCCACTACCTTTCCCCAATAAGGGAACATATTTATGTCCCCATTCTGTCTTAACATATGATATAATATTTTCCAACATAGCTTTGGGGTATCCTCTATCATAAAATAGTTTAAACACAACATCCAATTCACTTGTTATACTCTCCCTTGTGGATGACATTCTAGCTACGCGTATACTTTGGCCTTTAACCACATTACTGAAGATATGTGCTGGATGACAGCTACTATAATGTATATAATCATTGGAGAATGTGGGTTTTCTATAAATCTTTGAAGCAAAACCCATACCTGTATTACTTATCCACGTGTCCAAATAAGCTATTCCTTCTTTGTCATATTGGAAAGTAAATTTCAAAAAATTCGTAGTTTTGTTGAGATATTCAGTAAAGACTGATATCTTATCTACTGGACCTTTCCATATAATAAACATATCATCCAAAAACCTTGTATACAACCCAATATATTGGTAATATTCACTAGGAAATATGTACTTGTTCTCCCACTCAAGCGTGACCATATTAGCAAATATGGGGGCACATGAAGCCCCCATAGCTACTCCACGAATTTGTCTAAAATATTCTCCTGAGTGGTAAATATAATTATGATCAAGAACAAGCCCCATCATATCCATAATCAAATTTATCTTGTCCCAACTACAGCCTAAGTATTTAGTCATACTATTGTAAAAATATTCCAATCCAGTGGTCGCTGGTATACTGGAAAACAAATCTTGTACATCCACTGTAAGGAAGATTAAATTTTCTTCCCATACTTCCATGGTTAATTTACTCAAAAAATCCCATGAATCTTTCACTATGTGATCTACTTTTGTATATGTTTGTTTCATCCAATGATCAATTGTAACCCCTAACTTAAAAGTTTTAGATTTTGATCCAGATATTATGGGTCTAAAAGGTGGGTTCTCCAAATTTTTATGAATCTTAGGTATCCCTATAATATGAGACAATATAGGAAATTCATTTCTTAAATATTCGTATAGTTCACTGGTAATTCTATTGTCTAGTAAGTATTCTTCAACTGCTAGATTAATCCTTCTGTACCCTATATTGATTTGATTTAGGGATACCTGTTCATAGTTACCTGATTCATATAGGATTTTGTGTATTTCACTTTGGTATAGTTGGCTGTCAAAAATCACTATACCTCCACCCTTATCGGGCTTCATTATTCTAATCTCATTGTTCAATATAAGTTCTTCCAAACATTTTCTTTCTCCCTTATTTAAATTATCATTCATAGTGGATGTACCAAATACATTAGTTTTTATATCTCTATACAATGTATATAAATCCTTGCATACCATTTTCTCATATAAAGCAATTTGTGCATTCATAACAGGGATATATGTACTTTTCTTAACTAATTTGGTCCTATTTGTGTTAGTATTACCCTTTTTGGAGTCATCATTAAACTGTATAGCTAAATTTAATCTTCTACAAAAAAGTTTAATTTCCTTAATCATATCAAAGATGTCAAAATGTACAGTAGGGATGAATTTCATTCCCTTACTAAACAGTGTTATGATTTCATCCGTAACTTGAACGTCAGTATAATTGTATACTTTAAACCCCTCAAAACTATGTATACTAGGATGACTTACTATTCTCTCCACAGAAGTAGATGTAAGGGTGGTGTTTTCCCTTTTTTGATCACTATAAAATGTAATTCCAAAATCCGTGATTTGTTTAAATGTAGAAATAGGTGTTTGTGTAAAGCAATTTCCACATGATAAAACCTCCAGTGAACTTAAATTTTATCTTGTTAATGTCTCCTTTGCAATCTCTTGGGAGCCGGATAGTATCTCCCCCCTTGAAAATTCTCATCTTCATTTGTCCTATAATTTCTTCTTTTTCCTTTTGTGTGCACTACCTCAAAATCTCCCTCACCCTCATGTTCATATTGGGGCCAAATGTACGCTCTACCTTTTCTGTACAAATCTAAATCACGTTCTATTTTGTGCATTTTCCTATTATATACATTGTTCACTTTACTTTTAGCATTGTTAAATTGTTTTGAATATAAATCATACCAATTTACAAAATTCCCATCGTGTATGATAGATTAATTTAATATTTCTACCTCCTGTAACAAACCATTAATTTTTTCTTCGTTACATTTAATGAGTGTCTTCATATAGGTGTAACCAAACTCATCAAACATATTATTGAACGTTTGCTCAATTTTAGAGGTAAACTTTATACCTAATGGTAATTTGAAGAACCTCAGTCCCTTAGGGACAACTTGCAACAATAAACATTTTTCAAGATATGCATTGTCAATTCTCACACTCCTCAGTTGTATCAATTTTTTGCCTAATGAAAAAATTCTAGTTTTAACATCATCATTCTTAACATTAGGTTCACTCCCATAATGTTTTTGTTTATATTCACTAGTGGTTTTTCCCACAAAATCATATTCTTCGGCTAAAAAATCATTCAATACATTAGATACATTAAAAATTTGTTCACGACAGTCTCTTGTTTGTGTATACATTATTTTTGGACTAGATATTTGTTCATTATAAACAGTACCTTTTTTCTTCGCGTTTGCTTTACTAGCAATCGCTGAATATGTCCGTAGATGTTCACGCTGTTGTTTCGGACGTGCCCCCATTCTCACATTTTCATTATTAGTGTGGAATAGCCTAAAGTCGAAGGTAAAATCTGCTTCCAATGATACGTTAACATTATCCTCCCTCATATCCAAATTACGTTGATTATTTGATGTTATCCCTTCACACTGTCCGTTAGGGATTTCACTCACATCACTGTTAACTTCCACTAATACTGCCTCAACGTGCGATGTTTCTGTATTAGTTTTTGGTACTAGTTTGGCGGAATCCCCGCCTGACATTACTGCTTCTGTCAGTTTGTTAACAAGTTCAAGCAATTTGTTGACGTCGCCTTGAAGCGACGTCACTTCAGACCGAAGTGAACAGTATTCTTCTCGACTCAATGGAGTCCCAAGAGAATCCACCTCTGCCATCGTGCAACTAGTAAATTATAGCTGAAATCCACAACTAGAACTCCAAAAAGTGGCAGAAAACAGGTTCCCTGAACTCGAGCAGAGAAGACAGCCAGCGAAGACAAAAAACTTCCTTTTTCACACAGGTTTATTGCGATGTACCACGCCAACACACAGAACTCCAACAAAAGGTTAAGTGCTTTCATCTGGTGTATCCAGATTTCTTCAGAACCATTTGTCTCCAAATACAGATCACTTATAAATCAATTTTGGCGCCAAAAATCATTCAATAATTAAATAATTACCTAATTTGAAATGTAAAATATTTTAAAACGTTTTAAAACAACCTATTTAACATTTCAGATATTTAAATTACTATGCCAATATCAGATTTCATATACATTCATATTCCCTATTATATGAAAACTAGTATAAAAAACGAGTGTATAAACTAGCAATGTCCAGTAATGCATATACTGGCTCCTGTTCTTAGTGTATCTAATCTATAGAATCACAATAATACATATTACATATTCACTACAAAAACAATAACTATAAAAACAGAATTACACACAAACTAGATACTGGTACTAAACCACAAACAAAACTAAAATGTGACCCTATCTTACCAATATAGCGAAATGACTACGTTGATACTTTGTCCTTGTCACGACCTTAAAGCTAATACAAAACAAAAAAGTTTTTTTTTTAAAAAAACTAATCCAGAGCAAGAAAGGGTTTTAAACTAATGTGGTCATTAATGCCTGGTGGTGTAGTAGCATCCAAACATATTTGCCACTTACTTTCCATCCATGCCAAATAAGTTTTCCAATTACCACCTCTATCACCCACTTCTACTTGATCAATAATAGCAACATTAAAAATGAGGTCATTACCTTTGTCTATAATATGCCTACTCAATGCATTCTTCGGATCTCCTTTACATTATAGACAAAGGTAATGACCACATTTTTAATTTTGCTATTATTGATCAAGTAGAAGTGGGTGATAGAGGTGGTAATTGGAAAACTTATTTGGCATGGATGGAAAGTAAGTGTCAAATATGTTTGGATGCTACTACACCACCAGGCATTAATGACCACATTAGTTTAAAACCCTTTCTTGCTCTGGATTAGTTTTTAAAAAAAACCCTTTTTTGTTTTGTATTAGCTTTAAGGTCGTGACAAGGTCAAAGTATCAACGTAGTCATTTCGCTATATTGGTAAGATAGGGTCACATTTTAGTTTTGTTTGTGGTTTAGTGCCAGTATCTAGTTTGTGTGTAATTCTGTTTTTATAGTTATTGTTTTTGTAGTGAATATGTAATATGTATTGTGATTCTATAGATTAGATACACTAAGAACAGGAGCCAGTATATGCATTACTGGACATTGCCAGTTTATACACTAGTTTTTTATACTAGTTTTCATATAATAGGGAATATGAATGTATATGAAATCTGATATTGGCATAGTAATTTAAATATCTGAAATGTTAAATAGGTTGTTTTAAAACGTTTTAAAATATTTTACATTTCAAATTAGGTAATTATTTAATTATTGAATGATTTTGGCCAAAATTGATTTATAAGTGATCTGTATTTGGAGACAAATGGTTCTGAAGAAATCTGGATACACCAGATGAAAGCGCTTAACCTTTGTTGAGTTCTGTGTGTTGGCGTGGTACATAATAACCTGTGTGAAAAGGAAGTTTTTGTCTTGCTGGCTGTCTTCTGAAGTTCGGGGAACCTGTTTTCTGCCACTTTTGGAGTTCTAGTTGTGGATTTCAGCTATAATTTACTGGTTGCACGATGGCAGAGGTGGATTCTTGGGACACCATTGAGTCGAGAAGAATACTGTTCACTTGGGTCTGAAGTGACGTCGCTTCAAGGCGACGTCAACAAATTGCTTGAACTTGTTAACAAACTGACAGAAGCAGTAATGTCAGGCGGGGATTCCGCCAAACTAGTACCAAAAACTAATACAGAAACATCGCACGTTGAGGCAGTATTAGTGGAAGTTAACAGTGATGTGAGAAATCTAACGGACAGTGTGAAGGATAAATCAAATAATCAACGTAATTTGGATATGAGGAGGATAATGTTAACGTATCATTGAAGCAGATTTTACCGACTTTAGCCTATTCCACACTAATAATGAAAATGTGAGAATGGGGGCACGTCCGAAACAACAGCGTGAACATCTACGGACATATTCAGCGATTGCTAGTAAAGCAAACGCTAAGAAAAAAGGTACTGTTTATAATGAACAAATATCTAGTCCAAAAATGATGTATACACAAACAAGAGACTGTCGTGAACAAATTTTTAATGTATCTAATGTATTGAATGATTTTTTAGCCGAAGAATATGATTTTGTGGGAAAAACCACTAGTGAATATAAGCAAAAACATTATGGGAGTGAACCTAATGTTAAGAATGATGATGTTAAAACTAGAATTTTTTCATTAGGCAAAAAATTGATACAACTGAGGAGTGTGAGAATTGACAATGCATATCTTGAAAAATGTTTATTGTTGCAAGTTGTCCCTAAGGGACTGAGGTTCTTCAAATTACCATTAGGTATAAAGTTTACCTCTAAAATTGAGCAAACATTCAATAATATGTTCGATGAGTTTGGTTACACCTATATGAAAACACTCATTAAATGTAACGAAGAAAAAATTAATGGTTTGTTACAGGAGGTAGAAATATTAAATGAATCTATCATACACGATGGGAATTTTGTAAATTGGTATGATTTATATTCAAAACAATTTAACAATGCTAAAAGTAAAGTGAACAATGTATATAATAGGAAAATGCACAAAATAGAACGTGATTTAGATTTGTACAGAAAAGGTAGAGCGTACATTTGGCCCCAATATGAACATGAGGGAGAGGGAGATTTTGAGGTAGTGCACACAAAAGGAAAAAGAAGAAATTATAGGACAAATGAAGATGAGAATTTTCAAGGGGGGAGATACTATCCGGCTCCCAAGAGATTGCAAAGGAGACATTAACAAGACAAAATTTAAGTTCACTGGAGGTTTTATCATGTGGAAATTGCTTTACACAAACACCTATTTCTACATTTAAACAAATCACGGATTTTGGAATTACATTTTATAGTGATCAAAAAAGAGAAAACACCACCCTTACATCTACTTCTGTGGAGAGAATAGTAAGTCATCCTAGTATACATAGTTTTGAGGGGTTTAAAGTATACAATTATACTGACGTTCAAGTTACGGATGAAATCATAACACTGTTTAGTAAGGGAATGAAATTCATCCCTACTGTACATTTTGACATCTTTGATATGATTAAGGAAATTAAACTTTTTTGTAGAAGATTAAATTTAGCTATACAGTTTAATGATGACTCCAAAAAGGGTAATACTAACACAAATAGGACCAAATTAGTTAAGAAAAGTACATATATCCCTGTTATGAATGCACAAATTGCTTTATATGAGAAAATGGTATGCAAGGATTTATATACATTGTATAGAGATATAAAAACTAATGTATTTGGTACATCCACTATGAATGATAATTTAAATAAGGGAGAAAGAAAATGTTTGGAAGAACTTATATTGAACAATGAGATTAAAATAATGAAGCCCGATAAGGGTGGAGGTATAGTGATTTTTGACAGCCAACTATACCAAAGTGAAATACACAAAATCCTATATGAATCAGGTAACTATGAACAGGTATCCCTAAATCAAATCAATATAGGGTACAGAAGGATTGATCTAGCAGTTGAAGAATACTTACTAGACAATAGAATTACCAGTGAACTATACGAATATTTAAGAAATGAATTTCCTATATTGTCTCATATTATAGGGATACCTAAGATTCATAAAAATTTGGAGAACCCACCTTTTAGACCCATAATATCTGGATCAAAATCTAAAACTTTTAAGTTAGGGGTTACAATTGATCATTGGATGAAACAAATATATACAAAAGTAGATCACATAGTGAAAGATTCATGGGATTTTTTGAGTAAATTAACCATGGAAGTATGGGAAGAAATTTTAATCTTCCTTACAGTGGATGTACAAGATTTGTTTTCCAGTATACCAGCGACCACTGGATTGGAATATTTTTACAATAGTATGACTAAATACTTAGGCTGTAGTTGGGACAAGATAAATTTGATTATGGATATGATGGGGCTTGTTCTTGATCATAATTATATTTACCACTCAGGAGAATATTTTAGACAAATTCGTGGAGTAGCTATGGGGGCTTCATGTGCCCCCATATTTGCTAATATGGTCATGCTTGAGTGGGAGAACAAGTACATATTTCCTAGTGAATATTACCAATATATTGCGTTGTATACAAGGTTTTCGGACGATATGTTTATTATATGGAAAGGTCCAGTAGATAAGATATCAGTCTTTATTGAATATCTCAACAAAACTACGGATTTTTTGAAATTTACTTTCCAATATGACAAAGAAGGAATAGCTTATTTGGACACGTGGATATGTAATACAGGTATAGGTTTTGCTTCAAAGATTTATAGAAAACCCACGTTCTCCAATGATTATATACATTATAGTAGCTGTCATCCAGCACATATCTTCCGTAATGTGGTTAAAGGCCAAAGTATATGCGTAGCTAGAATGTCATCCACAAGGGAGAGTATGACAAGTGAATTGGATGTTGTGTTTAAACTATTTTATGATAGAGGATACCCCAAAGCTATGTTGGAAAATATTATATCATATGTTAAGACAGAATGGGGACATAAATATGTTCCCTTATTGGGGAAAGGTAGTGGGATTAGTCCAAATATTAACACTGAACATGACAAGATAGTGTGTGTTATAAGGTTTAATCCTTATACAAATATAGTGATAGAAATACTGAAAAAACATTGGGAGTTGATCTCGACTTCAGTATCTATTGGTCATATAGTAGGAACAAAACCAATAACAGCATTTAAAACAGGAAGTAATTTGAAAAGGATGATTGAATACGGTAAAAAGGGTCAAAAAGTTATGAGTAAGAAAGGCACAACTCGATGTGGTACTTGTAATCAAAGTAAAAACATCAATACCAACACTAGGATCAGGTTAGAGAATATCATTAGATCCACAGTATTTGCTAAAAATGCAAATTGCAATACCCAACGCATTGTTTATATAGCTACCTGTGTTAAGTGCTCCGCGTATTACATAGGAAAGACCGAGAGGAAATTTAAGACGCGTATATATGAGCACCTATATAGAATTAAAAAAGGAGATCCGAAGAATGCATTGAGTAGGCATATTATAGACAAAGGTAATGACCACATTTTTAATTTTGCTATTATTGATCAAGTAGAAGTGGGTGATAGAGGTGGTAATTGGAAAACTTATTTGGCATGGATGGAAAGTAAGTGGCCAATATGTTTGGATGCTACTACACCACCAGGCATTAATGACCACATTAGTTTAAAACCCTTTCTTGCTCTGGATTAGTTTTTAAAAAAACACTTTTTTTGTTTTGTATTAGCTTTAAGGTCGTGACAAGGTCAAAGTATCAACATAGTCATTTCGCTATATTGGTAAGATAGGGTCACATTTTAGTTTTGTTTGTGGTTTAGTACCAGTATCTAGTTTGTGTGTAATTCTGTTTTTATAGTTATTATTTTTGTAGTGAATATGTAATATGTATTATTGTGATTCTATAGATTAGATACACTAAGAACAGGAGCCAGTATATGCATTACTGGACATTGCTAGTTTATACACTAGTTTTTTATACTAGTTTTCATATAATAGGGAATATGAATGTATATGAAATCTGATATTGGCATAGTAATTTAAATATCTGAAATGTTAAATAGGTTGTTTTAAAATGTTTTAAAATATTTTACATTTCAAATTAGGTAATTATTTAATTATTGAATGATTTTTGGCGCCAAAATTGATTTATAAGTGATCTGTATTTGGAGACAAATGGTTCTGAAGAAATCTGGATACACCAGATGAAAGCGCTTAACCTTTTGTTGGAGTTCTGTGTGTTGGCGTGGTACATCGCAATAAACCTGTGTGAAAAAGGAAGTTTTTTGTCTTCGCTGGCTGTCTTCTCTGCTCGAGTTCGGGGAACCTGTTTTCTGCCATCAGTATAACAAGCCTAATACGCCAATCTATTGAATGAATTATCAGGGAAATGATAAACATGGACATTGACAAATTTCAGACTCTGGGCCCATTCTCAATTTGGCTTTCTTAAAGAAAGGTTGTGCCTACCTAACCTAACAGACTTATTTGCAAGGGTCACCAAGGCAATTGACAAAGGTAAAACATTGCACACTGTATATCTTGACCTGGCCAAGGCATTTCACTCACCCCGCTCTCCTCTATCGGTCCCTTGGTGTGGTCAGCTACAGGTCAGCAAACTACCACGCCTGTATTATCCAGCCTCTGACCCTCCCTAACTGGAGCTACCTGTGGTCATGTCCCTATGTGGGTGTACCCCTCCAATATAGGACTGTTGAAGTCAGCAAACTACCACTCCTGTATTATCCAGCCTTTGACCCTCCCTACCTGGAGCTACCTGTGGTCTTATCCCTACGTGGATGTATCCCTCCAATATAGGACTTTTGAAGTCAGCAAACTACCAGTCCTGTATTATCCAGCCTCTGACCCTGCCTACCTGGAGCTACCTGTGGCCACTTCCCTAGGTGGGTGTACCCCTCCAATATAGAAATGTTGAAGTACGTCCTGCTTAACCTGAAAAGGTGTTAACTAATTACCTGTGCTGAATCTGTTGCTCACGTGGTGGCCATTTCCCATATACACCAGTGGACCGATTCCCTGCTCTCTACTCCATCTCTCATCTAATCACTGTGTCTCCTTCCCCCCAATTTTTCTGCCCACACTGCTCTCCTATTCTCTCACAACTTAACAGTTGCCATATCTTACCTGATTAAACTGATTGTTTCTCAACTCTCCCTGAAAAGCTTCTCTGTGGGTGTAACACCTAAATGGTGTTCTTTCCCTCAGCTCTATACTGATCACTACTGAACTTTCATTTCTACTGCTGTCCTCCTTCTTACTGCTCTCCCCACCCCTTATCTTTTCCTTCCCTGCCTCTATTAACTCTAAATCTCCCTCCTGTTACCTGTGACTGATCCCAGACCCTTTTTTGGGACATATCCATTGGATATGCCAGGTTTCCCACAATCCTTTGTGGTTATTTAAACTTAGTGTGGCAATCCTGTGCCATCTTTATTTTACTCACCCCTCTCTCCTCTATTGGTCCCTCGGTGTGGTCAGCTACAGTTGAGCCTACAGTAATGATGTTCAACTGAAAAGATTGTGTGTAATGTTGTGCAACTTTAGTGGTTTTGTGTTCTGTGTCTAGTAACTAAATGATGTGCTGGGACACTGATTCCTTTATGCGTCTTAAGCTGTATTAGCAAGAAATGTTTTGCACTGTTTTCTTTTCATAACTGTAGTCCACACATGCTGTGTCTACCTGTCGGGTCCCTTTGGTGTATTCATTTACCATATCACGCTTTTGTTTTACTGTGGACACCTAAGATATGGTTGCATTGCATTTTGAATGAACCTTAACGCTGACTTTAAAGTACAGAGCCCCTCTAGCGGCATAACACCTCCGGAGCTATTGGGCATATTAATTTACCTTAGCACGCTTTTGTTTAACTTTGGACACCTAAGATATGATTGTACTGCATTTTGAAAGAACCTGAACACTGAGTTTAAAGTACAGAGCCCCTCTAGCAGCATAACACCTCCGGAGCTACTGGACATTTCAATCCAGTGCTGCATGCAAGCCGTAGGCTCCGTCCTATCCCATACCTGCTATATTTTGTTTCCCCCCCTTTTTTTTTTTTTTTTTTGCCAGAGCGATCCGACGACTGCGAATTGAAGCTCCTGACCAGAGTGAGGCTTACTATTTTACCTCCCAAGCTTGGTTCTGGCCGAGCAACAGCAGGGTCGGATTCCTGGCAGTGTATGGTATAAATAACTCCTCCATATGGTCTGGCTGATGCTTTCAAGCATGTCAGATCTCTTCACCTGACCTTTTGTTATATATATTGCATGTCCCTTTGTGCAGTTGACACTGAAACTACATATCTACACCTGACTGATAAATAAAGGCATGCCTGAATGCCCCACTGGCCTTTGCTACAGATCCTAATCAGATTCTAGGTTCCATTGTGCTCTAGGCATTTTTAAACTACATAGACTTGTGTGTGGTGGCCGTGCACTCATGTTGAGCATGCCTGAAACCTAATCACATATCTGGAAGCCATGTCCCACGTGGCACTTTGAGTGCTAGCTAGAGAAAGGTTGTTTCTCTGTAAACGGTGCCCTGCTTTAAGAACCTTCACTTCCCTTTTGTTATTATCAAGCGTTTATCGCTATTTGGCTTTAACTGCATACTACAAGGCTTACTATTCCTAATTCACTATATTTCCCCCATGAGACTCATTTATACCGACTGAAGTTGGGCTAAATAGTTTAACTGAATACTTATTCCAAGTCTGATTTCATTATATCTGAAGCTGATTTGTTTGGGCTGCTTTATACCAGTAACTGCTTAATTATTATGAGATTGCATTGTTTTGACCTACTGAACTGCATACTACTTGTCTAGTCCTGCTGTTTATAAATGATTATTTCTTATAGAGTACTTTATCTGCATTAACCTAAATAATTGTATCTTAACAATTGTCTTTTGCTGCATTGTTTCTCCTCTCTTTTTCACTCCCTAACTCCCATCCCCTCCTATATCTCCTAATCTTACTCCACTCACTGCTATCACCCACCATACTCACACCTCCACTCCATCCCCCTCACCTAAACCCCCCAGGGTTACCTGCATTTGCCTTTGTCTTTTATACTTGCCTACAAACAGCTCTCTCACACTTCATAATACTACTCATGCAATTGCCCCCTGTATTATTAACATTCACTAGCCCGTGTCTTACTCCCCACTTAAGAGCCACATACATCCCTAATCCTTTATTTCTCTTTGTGTTTTTGTAGGTCAGCAAACTACCACTCCTGTATTATCCAACCTCTGACCCTCCCTACCTGGAGCTACCTGTGGTCACATCCCTATGTCGGTGTATCCCTCCAATATAGGACAGTTGAAGGGGTCTATATTACAATGACGAACATTTAAATGTTCGAATCTTTAAAGGTCAACCTTAATAGATCGAACAATTAAATGTTTGAAGTTGTAAAATAATAAATTAAAAAAAATAAATCAAACTAAAGGGTTGTAGCAGGGGTTCAAGCCCCCCTTCACCCCCACACCTCCCGCTACTTAAATGTACCAACTTCGAGATTACACTTCAGTGAACAACAGTGCGGAAATGGGAAATTTCCCATTCCGTACACTGTAGTGCGATCTTGGAGTTGGTATATTTAAGTGGCAGAGGGTGTGGGGGTGCAGCCCCCCATATGGGCTCTGCAGGGGGGCTTGCCCCCCTGCTTAAACCCTTTAGTTTATTTTTGTTACTTCTGATTTTTTTTTAATTTTTAAAGTAATTTGAATGCTTAATTGTTCAATCTCTAAAGGAAGACCTTTAGAGATTCAAACATTTAAGCATTTGTGGATCTAATATAGACCCTGTTTAACATCCTGTTTACATCCTGCTTAACCTGAAAAGGTGTTAACTAATTACCTGTACTGAATCTGTTGCTCACATGGTAGCCAATTCCCATATACACCAGTGAACCAATTCCCTGCGCTCTATTCCACCTCCTGTCTAATCACTGTGTCTCCTTTACCCCCACTTTTTCTACCTACAGTGCTCTCCTATTCTCTCACAACTTAACAGTTGCCATATCTTACCTGATTAAACTGATTGTATCTCAATGCTCCCTGAGAAGCTTCTCTGTGGGTGTATCCTGCTCCATTCGCCCTGCTGGCTCACTCTGCTCCCTTACCCTGCCCCCCAATTCCCACCCGCCCCAGCACACCTACATTTATTCTTCCCTTACTCCTCACACTCAGCAAAATTATCAAATCATTGTTCTATCCTCCATCACCTCACCCCCTCCTACCCCTTCCACTAATACACATTACTATCCCCTACACTTCTTCATTAATAGTCCCCTCCTCTTCTAATTTTTAAACAAATATAATCCTATCTCTTTCCTTACCTCTCCTCTCTAATAGCCAGTTTCTTTCCTCTGTACTACTCCTATCAATATATCCCTTGTCTAGACATGCCCTCCATAATCCTCTATACCCTCTGGACCCCTTGTTCCCATCTTGTACTCCTAATTCCCCTTTACTATGCTAGTTCTTACTCCTCCAAAGCTCCCCCTATTCTACCTTCAACTCAAACTGTCCCTTACACTCACCTTTAACCACATTCATACACTTACTCCATTCTATCTCATCTTCTCTTATTCCACCTAACCCACTGCACTTTTTCTATCCCAAACACTTCTCCACCAAAGCTAAAACTCTTACTCCTAAACTAATGCTAGCTCCACCCAGTTTCCTACTATATAAACCCAAATGGCCAAAAGTTATCTCTTTTAATGTCCTAGCCTTAGCTGGAGATATTCATCCCAACCCCGTTCCTTGTTCCCACTACAAACAACTCCTTCCCCCACCCCTTTCTTGTCCCACTACAAGCAATCCCTTCCCCCTATCCCCTTCTTCCTCTTCCTTCTCCCACAATACTCTTAAGTTATTCACAATCAATGCTCAGAGCCTCAACAACAAAGTACACCAAGTACAAGCTTGGATAAGGCATAACCAACATGAGATCTTAGCCATCTCTGAAACCTGGCTAAAACCCCATACCTCTGACTCCGAAATCTTAACCCCTGGTTTCCATATCCTCAGAAATGACCAATTAAATAAAAAAGGTGGCAACTCTGCTCTAATCTACTCTAATCATCTTACCTTAATCCCCCTTCAAATTCCAACCCCACAATTCAAAAATAATGAACTAACAGTCGGTATTCTAAGAATGAATAAACATAAGAATATCTGCGTTATTGCCCTATATATCTCCCCAGGTGACAACATCTCTATCCTTGAAGATATTCTTCAATGGGCCTCAACTGAAATTAATTATGAAACGTATATTCTAGGTGACGTTAATATCGACTGGAATAAAATCAACACTCCCTATCCATTAACCTCTACAACTTTACCCAAGTAATCCCCTCTATCACCCAACCTAACAAATTACACCCCCCAGGATCCATTATAGACTGGATCCTAGTCACCCATCTAAATAAAATAACTCACTTTGGCACTAACCCAGACACCTTTAGAGACCATCTCCTTGCTTTCATTCATTACTCAACTACCTCCACCCCATATCAGCACCATTACATTCCCACTCGCACTCTTAGCAACTTTAACCCCATACATTTCTGAAATATTTTCAAACAAATGAACTGGCAAATCCTAAATACCCTTCCCCTTTACAAAGCGTTAGAACATTTCAACTCTGTCTTCCTAGACACTCTTAACTCCCTAGCCCCACTAAGAAACAAAAGAATCAAAGCTAATACTGCTCCTTGGCTGTCCAAAGAAACAAAACAAATCATGCGTCAGAGAGACAAATCCTGGAAGCATTACCAAAATAATAAAATGCCCATTACTCTGCTCCAATACACCCAACTTCACAACTGTGTAAAAAAACTAATCACCATGGAAAAAAAAACTATTATAATAAGCTTCAGTCCTTCAATAATAAAAACCCTAAACAATTCTGGGAATCAGTTAATTCCCTTCTCCATCCAGGCTCCAGGAATAATCCCTGCCCTGACCCAAGTATAACTGACGTTGAACTAAGCTCACATTTTAACACATTCTTTATAGAAACCATTGCTGACCTAACCAAAACATTCCCAAAGAACAATCCACATATCCCTCATTCTTCACCTTCCAACAACCCTAATAACATTCCTCTTATATTTGAGCTCAAACCAATCTCCACTAATATTATAAAAAGACTCCTATCCAAACTAAAGCCATGCTCCAATGCCCCTCGATAATATACCCACCTTCCTCCTAAAATGTGCTGCTGATGGTATTGCACTCCCAATTAACATCTTAATAAATAGCTCCATAAAAGAATCATATGTACCCAAACTCTGGCATTCAGCCTACAATCTTCCTCTTCACAAAGGAGGCAAAAACACCAATATTTCTAATTTCTGCCCCATTGCCCTGTTCTCTCCAGTCTCCAAAATTCTAGAAAAATGTGTCCACCACCAACTTATGCCTTTCTTGACCCAGAATCAACTCCTTACACCAACCCAACATGGCTTCTGCCCTGGCTGTAGCACCATAACTGCTCTACTCTCCTTCCTAGAAACAGTCAACCAAGCCCGAGATTCCAGACTCCTAGTATCCACAGTACTCCTAGATCTCTCTAAAACATTCAATACCATTTCCCACAAACAACTTTTCTATCATCTCTCCAACCTTCATCTCTCCCCAAATACTTTATCCTGGTTCTCCAGTTACCTATCACACAGATCTCAAGCAGTCAGATGGAAGAACTCCACCTCTTCCTTCTTACCGACCCCCACCGGTGTAACTCAGGGATCCATCCTCGGTCCTATGCTTTTCAACATCTTCATTAATGACTTTCACACTGCCATCCCTGACAGAAAAGTTATATACTATGCAGATCACTCTACTTTAATCTGTGCTGCCTCCAACCTTCCTGAACTACTAACTAAAACCCAAACTGCATTTTCAACCACTGAGAACTGGATGCACCAAAACCACCTCTCTTTCAACTCAAATCAATCAAAAATACTACTTTTTCCCTCCCTCCAGAGCTTTCTCTTATGACAAAAATGCATTCAAAGTCCTTAGCCAAACCAATTCAGCTATAGAAGTGGTCCCTTTTGCAAGACTTCTTGGTATTACTATAGACGAACAACTCAAGTTTGATATCCACATTCAACAAAATATAAAGAAAACCCACCAAAAATTAGGTATGCTTTATAGGAATAACCTCTTTCTCTCCAACTCCACAAGGCATACCCTGGCAACTACTTACCTTCTGCCATCCTTATTATACAGAACCCCTCTTCTAACAAATCTGACTTCTTCCATCACCTCCAAACTTGAAAATTGCTATAATAAGATCTCTAAATTTGCCACCAAATCCAAAAACTCTACCCATCATTGCCTTACCCTACAATCTCTAAACTGGCTAGAACTCTCTAACCACCTAGACTACCTATAACTTACCACTGCTCACAAACTTGTATTTCACCCAGATAAATGCCCAGCCCTAACAAACATCCTTCCCCCATACATCCCAAATAGAACTCTGAGATCTGAACACCAAAACTTAATTTCTATCCACAAACCCAAACGACCTGCCGGCCAGCTTCTCCTCTCTTTCTCACTAGGGAAGAAATGGAATTCTCTCCCTCCCTTATTTAGGACTATATCAAACTCAGAAACCTTCAAAACCAAGCTTTTCTCATACCTGTCATCCAAATGGAAATGTTCCTGCTTTCACCCTACCTAAATTCAAGGAAATTCCCCTAGGAGTTCTTTATACTTCTTGTTCCTAACCTCCCTCTAACTCATATTTCTATTCTCCTGGAACAGACTCAAGCTCTCAGTAACTGACTAAGCAACTCTCACTTGATTTCAAATTTGTATATAATATAAATAGCAAATTACTTTTATTGATGGCATGTAAAGTATATACCTTACTTATTTTGAATAACTGTATATAAACTGTCTCCTCTCTACTAGTATAAGAACGTAAGTACCCTTAGATCTTTTATTATGAAGACAGTTGATCATGCTTGCTCTGAATGCTAGCACTTGTAAACTGTGCTGTGCTCTAATATCTGTTAACTGTGCTGTATGCTGTACTTTTTATACATATGTATTTTTTACTGTATTGTTATTGTTTATTGTATATGTATTATTTACTAGACCTTTTATAATTATGTAACCCTTACTGTATTGCTTATGGAGATTTTCTCCACAGGCCTCCACTGAAAACGAGCACTTTCAGGCCCAGTGGAGTTCCCCAGTAAACAAACTGAAAATAAAATAAATAATTCAATACAATACCCCAGTCAAGCATTGTTGACAAGCTCTTTGAGATAGGCATAAATCCCTACATAACTCATTGGCTTGCCACTTGGCTCATAGTTGGGACCCAAGAAGTCAGGATTGGTAAGACTATCACCACAAAGAGATTGGTCAACAGGGGAGTACCCCTGCTCCTGTTTTGCATCTACTTCTCAAAAGAGAAGACTAATAATCAATGCCTCTGGCTCACTTTGCAAATGACTTTGCAAATGACTGAACAGTAGGAGATTTGATAAATTCCCTCTCAAATAACAATGTCTTGCAAACAGGTTTAACACAAACAATATGGCCTATCAGTCATGTAAACAAATGCATCATAATGCCCTTTTGAAATATGTCAGCCCAAGCTAATTACTCCATGAATAAAACACTTCTAATAGTCAACCCAATAGTAAGGGATCTAGGAATATATTTAGACAGCAATCTGGCCATTCACCAACACATTCCTAAGATAATAAGAAAAATTCTTCTATGTTGCCGAACTTAAAGGTAAGGCTATGCTATCCAGGTCCAAGAAAGTTATAGTTCCACTCTAATCAGCCCTTAGCATGACTACCATTGAGTACAATGTCCCCTTTAGCATGTATCTGAGCAGGCACTTGCCCACAAACGTTTCCCACCAGGAGAATTCAGAGCATGAATATCCTGTCCTACACTGATTGCCTAAAGGCTCTGTTGTTGTATTCAGTGTCCTTCAGACTGCTGAGACAAGGATCTTTGGCTGACTTACAGAGCTTCCTCAGACTCAGCCCTGATGGATCTGTTGCACATGTGCAAAACAAACAGCACCAAAACAATATATGCAGGCATCTGAACTTCACTTATAACATAAACAAAACATGCTAGAGATACAGATATGCACCCCAAGGGATCCTCACACTATAGAATAGGCTCCACATTTATATATAACTAACACTTTCCAAATGAAACATTGACAATTGTATGGGAAATTGTATATTTACCACTGGCTTAGCCCTCCTGTCTCTTATGGACAGAGACTGTGAATAAGAAAATTATTATCCTAACTAATACTCCCCACAAATCCTTAGTTACCTCCCTACTAACATGCCTCCCCATATGGATACCCATAATACTTTGAACCCAAATGGTTATGGGTGAACAGCCAGGCGTGTAAGGCCCCTAGTAGTCATTAACCTAGTAATAACCTATGAACTTAAGTAACTTGATAATAAATTGACTCACAAGTAGGACCGAGCACATTCAGGTGAATGGCTATATCACTTTGAAAAGATCTGACACCATTAGAGTACCACAGGGCTCTCCCCAGATCTTCTTATTACTGCTACAGATAGCAATTCACTAACACTAGTAACAGAATTGAGGTACCTAGGGATTTTTTTATTTACTGACACTGCAGACTACAGGAGCAACATAACTGAGTTTCCAACCTATGGTAAAACAGCACAGTCAGCAGACAAGGATACATTAAGATAGCCTGTACTGTGAGCAGGTGTGTGTGTGTGTGTGTGTGTGTGTGTGTGTGTGTGTGTGTGTGTGTGTGTGTGTGTGTGTGTATGTGTGTGTGTGTCTGGCTATCTGAGCAAATGTGCGATATCTATTAAAAGAGATAATGGGGCCACATAGGGTTCAAGTCTTGGATGTCCCCAGCCCTTCTGTGAAAAATCATTCAGCCATGGCTGGGTAGCATGACCATTTCAGCAGGCAAGACAGACCTGGAAGATATGTGGGAAGAAAGACATTAAACAAGAGTGGTGTAGAAGAAATACACATTTGACTGGGAGAAGTGCACACCAGGAGCATGTGTAAGGATGCAGATCAGTAGACAGGAAAAACACTTCGCCACATCCTAGGAACCACTAGCCTAAATATATATATATATATATATATATATATATATATATATATATATATATATATATGTGTGTGTGTGTGTGTGTATATATATATATATATATATATATATATATACATACATATATATATATATATATATATAGAGAGAGAGAGAGAGAGCAAAGGCTGCAGGTACGTCATGGACTGTATCCATGGTGTCATCTCTGAGCATGTATTTGTGGACTCTGCCACCAATGGAGACCAGCTCCACCAGATATTGCAGGGAATGCTACTGCTTGGCTGATGTACATATGTAGCTTATGGGTGAGGCCTTGTGTCTGGACAAAGTCCATAGGTACATACATGCATAAAGAAAGGTCAGTGACACCTAAAGATCAGGATCACAGGGCATAGCCACACATATCTGTCACATATGACAATAATGGCTAATAACATACGTGAGCTATGAGTAGGACACACAGGGAAACTACATCAAGGTCACATGTTGGCACATCAACCCTGCTACAAAGTGATGTGCCTGTACTGCAGTGATAGGGCTACCAGAACTGATATGGTCTCAGTGGCCATCCCACAAATGACAAGGCAACTTTACACTGGAACTGATGACAACATAATTTATGGTAATTTAGAAGAAAACTCAATCATGGCAATAGAACAAAAAGGTAATAAAAGAAAGTCATATGGAACAAAGGACCATTTGATGTTAAATAAAGACCAAATGGAGAAATGTAAAAAGGAGAAGAACCTAAGTATGGCATGGCTATACTACAAAAAATGCATCTGACAATATCCCACATTCATGGATAAAAGAGTGTTTGAAAATATATAGCATACATCCTACACTGATTGATTACATTACAGTGACCACAAAACAGTAGCAAACTTCTTTGCATTTAAGCCATGATAAAGGACAAATTAGTAGCCAGGATCTCCCCTTGATAAAGCCAAACTTTGTGGGGTCAAGAGTTTGGACATTGCCTTTAGCTTTGTTGAGCAGGTCCAGGATGATGCGCTCCATAGCTTTGCATATCAGACTCTTCAGGCTAATGGGGTGGTAGTTCCCAAGGTCTGTAGTTGCTCCCCCTTTTTGAAGAGGGATGACTGTAGCAGTGTGCCATTCATTAGGGACAAAGCCTGGCGTGAGGCTGTGATTGAACAGGGCACACAGGTGTGGTGCCAATTCATTTTGTAGTTCATTTAGGACACAACCAGGGATATTATCAGGTCCCATGGATGCTGTAGTCTTGGCTTTGGACAATGCAGCTTTTACCTATGCCACAAAAATTGTGGGTACCATGCTTTCTTCTGGTATTGTGATAGGGCCTTTGGGGGGGGTGAAGTTGGCACTGAATCTGTCTGCCAGTATGTTGGTTATATCTGTTGGCTAGGTAGGTACCATTTTGCAATAACTTGGAGCAAATCTGGATATTGCCTTGGAGGTTCTTGATATAGCTATAGAAGGCTTTGTGGTTGTTTTTAGTGTCAGCCACAATTCTGCCTTCATAGTTGGCGTTAGAAGATTTGATGAGGGATCTTACATTTTTGTTGAGTCTGATGAGGGAGTTTTTCCATTTTTGTGACTTCATTTCTTTCTGCAACAGTTTCTTCCTTCTGTTGTAGATTTTATTGATGGCTGGGGACAACCAGATTGGCTTTCTTTTTTTGGAGGAAAGCATCTTGGTTCTGTTTGGTATAGCGAGATCTATGCATTTCTGTATGTGCTCCTACAGTGCATTGGTGTATGATTCGGCAGTCATGGAGTTCTTTTCCATTGGCTTGAGTGCCGAGAAGTTAACCACCTCTGGTTTTAGGAGCCCAAAGTCAGTTTTGGAGAAGTTTTTCAGGGTGGCCACCTTAGCAGGGGGGTATGGGCGAGATGGAGATTTCCATGGTGATCAGTTTGTGATCAGATTTAACCAGGGAGGAGTTGACTATAGGTGTGGAGCAATGGACTCCCATGTTGGTGATAACCAGGTCAAGGATGTTGCTTCCTCTAGTGGGGGTCAGAATGAACTGGTTCAGGGCATTGGAATTGATAAATAGAACAAAAGGGCAATTAAAGAAAGTCATATGGAATGAAGGATCATTTGCTGTTAAATAAAGACATAGTGGAGAACTGTAAAAAGGCGAAGAATCAAATTATGGCATGGACTGATTACAAAAAAAATTTGATAGTATTCCACATTCATGGATAAAAGAGTGCTTAAAAATGTATAAGATACACTGATCAACTACATTACAGTGACCATGAAACAATGGCAGACCACTTTACAATTAAGCCATGATAAAGGGCAAATTATTAAAAATTCAAAGGGGGATATTCCAGGGTGACTCTGTCACCACTGTTATTCTGCCTTGCCCTTAACCCATTAAGCTGTCTACTTAATAGCTTAGGCCATGGCTATAATCTTGATAAATGTGCAAAAGCAACCTTTAAAACAGGAAAACTGCAGCACCAAGGAAACATCAGTTTGGGACAAGAATATGATATAAAAGAACTTGAGCAAGAGGGAGTATATAAATATTTGGTTATTGATGAAGGATCAGCAATAAAACATGAACAAATGTGAATAAAACTTAATAAGGAATACTTTAGAATACTTAAATTAATCCTGAAAACAGCACTGACATCTAGGAACAAAATCCAGGCTATAAACCAATTTGCTCTTCCTGTCCTAACTTACAGTTTATGAGCGACTGACTGGCCCCAAAACATGTTGGATAGATTAGACAGGAAAACAAGAAGGGTGTTTTATGCTCATCAAATGATTTATAAAAATCAGTGCATACCAAGATTATATTTTCCCCATTCTGATGGAGGGATGGGCCTCCTTGAAATTGATTACATGTATAGATCTGCAATCATGGGATTCCACACATATCTGCTGACCTCACGAGACCTAAACTTAGTGAAAGTTTTGAAACATGAGGAGAATAAATCTAAGATGACTTCTCTGCTTAGGCTAGCAGAGGCATATTGATGTCAAGCAGGAATGGAAATCAAACCACAAGTAGAAAAAAAAATCAGGCAGCAACTGAATGTGCCAAAAAACAAAAGATAGAATATAAACCCCATGAGTGTGGATTTGGCTGACACAAATGTCAATGGGTAACACCTAACACTTCAGCTATGTATGGTCCTTTCAAGAAACCACAGCTACTTTCCTTGGGATGGGCAAGATGGCAAAGGCCATTCATTCCAAGCTTTCCCTGCCACCTCCTATAGACACCTGAGCTGCTACTCAAATGCAGGTTGCCTGGAGTGTTGTAGGGGATTTGTCCACTAGTGCCATGCATCTGGCTGCAAAATTGGCATTTTAAGTAGCTAATTTACATTAGCAGAATGCAATGCCCTTACTATAGTTCACTAATGTATACAACCCCCTTTCCTTTCTATGTCTTGGATACTCTGTTTAACAATCACTATGTACAAAAGTATGGATACAAATATCAGACCTTCCTCTACAGCACTTATCACTGTTCACCTGTCCACTTTCAAAAAGTGCTCATATGAGACTGCCCTAGCACCTGAGATCTGTCAAGATTTTCATAGTGACCACATCCCCTTGTAGGTGCTGTTCAACAAATGCCTTATATTTTCTGTAAACCAGCACCCCATAATGTAATTTCTAATCATTTAATATATTAAAGCTAATTTTATTCTTTAGCACAAACACAACAGCAAACATTCTGTATAACAATTTACACATTTGGCCACATGGGCATGTTGTGTCAACATGCTTCTACCCAAAGAATTCTCAGGATGAAAAGATCCATTTTTGTGAGTACCGGTATTGTGAGTGCCTGCCAGCCATCTCATCACCACTTAATGCATGCAGTCTATGCTCAGGTCATACTACTTCCCTGATTCCCCTGGTCCATGCTTTTGCTAGCCTATGCATTGTTCTTCAGCGTCTGTTGCTTCTCATACCACTCACTCTTCTTACCGTCTGACATCTATTTATTCCTTCATTCATTCATGTCACTGTTGGAAGAGTTGTAGAAGAAGGATCCGATCAAATAAAATACGCAGAAAGACAGACGTGATAAAAACAATCTACACTATCAGAACAGATCAGGATCTATCATACACTATTGCAAATAATAGAATAAAAATATCAGCACAGGCAGAAAAAAAAAACTTAGAAGATATGTAGATAAACATAAAGATGAAGTACAAAATAAGCAAGTTATTGATGACCCAAAAAAGTTTTATAGTGAATCAGGAAACAAGGCAAAAGGAATTGAAACACCACCCAAAAAAGAAGAAATAGAGACATTTTGGAGAAATATCTATGAAGATCCTGTGGAAGATAACAAAGATGCTAAATGGATAGAAAAAGAAAAAGAAAGAATAAGAAGTTCAAATGTACTGGATATGAAATGGGATAAAGTAATGGCAAGAAAAATTAAAAAAAGTTAAGAAAAGATCATAGCGTGATACAGTGGTACAGGGGTTATAGAATCATAGGAAGTTACTAGGCTGCTGGCCATGAGACCCTTACAAGCCCAGCCAAGAATTTAGCCCATGTTCCAACAAGTCAGCACCCAATGCCCCTGTACAACAGGGACACAGGTGTCAAGTCCCAGGGGTATATTTTCTGTTTCCTATCCAGTTATCCAGGTTGCACTTAAAAAGGTTTAATGAGGTACTCGGCTTGACATGGAAAGTGAGTCTATTCCACTGAATGTATAAAACTGTACAATGGTACTATTTTTTCTTTTACTTGCTTAGTTACATTGTTCCAAAGTTAATGCCTGAAAAGTTGATACAGTTTCATACTGAAACCACTTACAATGTATCCAGTTATGACTGTCAGAATTTCTCAGGTTTTGCTACAACGTTTGCATCTGGTCCAAGTTTGGGTTAAGTTGTCAAATTAAACAAACAGCACAAAAAGTTGCAAAACTATGCAGCTGCTGCAAGGAGACACTACCTACACAGAAAGTAAATTGTGTCACTAATTACTTGAACACTTTGTATTTAACTTCCCCTTTTCCAACACACAATACATATACAAATGATTTATATACATATATGTATATGTCCAGTTTAACGGGTCTACCTGATTTAACCGAAAGCTTCAAACGCCGACAACGAGAACACCGACACCGGAAGATCGACAACGGAGAAGACCGACAGTTGAAAATCCCGATGCTGAGAACACCAACATGTTAAGGTAAGTGTGCAGTAGGGACGGACATTAGTGTCAGGGTGCAGTTAAGATAAGTGTGTGATAGTGATGGATGTTAGGGTTAGGGTGCGGGTCAGGTAAGTGAGCGATAGTGACGGACTTTAGGTTTAGGGGTTGGTTAAGTGAGATAGGGTTAGGGTGCAAGTAAGGTAAGTGTGCGATAGTGACGGACTTTAGGGTTATGGGAGGATTAAGTGTGTTAGGGTTAGGGTGCAGGTAAGGTAAGTGTGTGATAGTGACAGACTTAAGGGTTAGGGGTAGATTAAGTAAGTTAGGGTTAGGGTGCAGGTAAGGTAAGTGTGCAATAGTGACGGACCTTAGCGTTAGGGTTTGGGTTAAGGTTAGTGCATAGATAGTTGTGTATGTAAGGTTCAGTGTAGGTTTGTAAGGTGTTTGGTGTGCTTGTGTTGTGTGTGTGTTTTTCAGAAAAGGTATTTGTTTTGTTGACTGTCGGGATTGTGGCTTATCGGGAATGTGAAGTTTCGTGTTTTTGAACTTTCGGTTTTGTGGTGTCGGTTATTTCGTTGTCTGTGTTTTGGCATGTCGGCGTTATCAGGTAGACCTAGCTTAACACCTTGACTGTAATGTAAAAAATTTTCAGTGGAATTGCTGGTGTGATTTTTTTAAATGTATTTATTGCTTTAAAAGGGGGGGTCTGAGTCCTTTGAACCCGCTGATGGTCAACAGACATAATCACACTTTAGAATAAGAGAAAAAGCCTCTTAAACTGTGAAATAAGGTAAGAACTCCTCACAATGTGGATAGTAATATTACTAAGTAAATGGAAAGCACTGCGAGGACTGGTAAAGCAACCCATGAATGAAGATGATTTTTTGAAGGAAAGAATAAATATCTATCTGTCTTTACCTATATTAGTAAAATTTAGAAAACTGTGGAATAACACTCAACATCACTCTGAACTTTTCTCTGGTGGAATCCCTACTCTGACCCCAATTACTTTCCCAATAGCAATCAAGTCTTGCTACAAATGTCACCCATGAAGCACCCATTCCAATACCACTGATGCCAGATTTCCTTACCACCATCATTGCTAAAAATATATTCTTAAGGTATTATCTAAAAACAAAAAACACTTCCTCCATGGATCCTGATAACATACCTAAGTGGTTATTAAACAGCACCTGAAGGCTGTCCCTGAATCTCTTCTTAAATCATTTAACCTAAGCATAGTCACAGGCTACGTACTCAAATCCTGACACACTGCTGTGTTTATGTATTTCCAAATGAGTGGCCCTACAACTGACCCTGGGAATTGCAAAACATTCATCCTTAAACGTCTGATCAGTAAAGCTAAGGAGCAAATCTTAACTGATCTCATCAATTATGATATTAAAATTTGCATTAAGTTTGACCCCCAACAATTTGGCTTTGTCAGAAGATCATGCCTATTAAACCTTGATAACTAAATTTGCAGACAACTGCAAACTGGATGTAATTGTTAAAAACTATTCAGATATTAGATGCCTTCAGAAAGAACATACCTTACGTAACATCTGGTGTATGGAAAATATTAATTTATTTATTCATTCATTCATTGATTCATTCATTTATTTAATTATTTACATTTGTTAACCAGGTGGTGTCCGGCTGGCCAAGTAGCTTGTTTTCAGTGGGAACCTGGGGAGGAAAGCTGAATAACAATAGCATAAAAGGTTACAAAAATTTTACAAAGATTTACAAAGAATATACAAAAACATTTAACAGTTGCCTACAATCACAATTTGCAAAAACAGAATGTAAAACAGAAAACATTCATTTACTCAGCCTTACTACAAACAGTAATATAAACTCATTAGATATATCACACTAACTAAAAAAAAACGTGATATTTTCATTTGGTAAAAAGTAAGACATGGAGAATATAGCAGCAGTGCATAGTTGGTTGATGGCATGAGAACGTAGCCAGGAGTATTACAGGAGCATAGCCAGTGTTGAGTAAGGTATTCCTTTAGGAGTTATTTGATGCTATGAATATCTGTATTTTTTAGTACATTCTAGAATATTAGCTTCCAGTGTTTGGCTACTTTAAAGAAGAAGAGGGAGTCACCAACATAATTATGGGACTTTGTTACCTTGAGTATAAGTTTATCAGATTATCTAAGGGTCCTGGGGATGGTATTTAGTTGCACTAGGTTGGAGAGTGCAGGGCAGTTTTCAGGTTTGTGGATAATACAGTAAGCAGTTATGAGCTGCTTGAGTGATAACAGATTGGGAAATTCAAGCCAGTGTAGTTTTTGAAGAATAAGGCAATGATGGGTCCTGTTGGGTATGTTAGCAGCAAATGTTGCTATTTTATTATAGCAGTAATGAAGTAGATGTAAATCAGACATGCACAGTGAAAAGTTGAAAACAGTAGAGGAGAGTAGATAGCAGGTGGGATCTGGCTGTGGCTAGTCTGGCGTTCTGAGTAAGTAAGTTTTGGCCCTATGTAGTGCACCAAGTTGATGTGAACTTTAGTTGTGAGTGATATGTGTTTATCAAATGTTAGGTTGTTGTCTGTTGTGACACCAAGTAGTTTTGTTTGGTTAAATGCTTCAAGTATAGTGCAAATAGTGGAGTAGATGGAGTGAGGAGGTGGGTTTGCTTTGGATTTCCTGTTGGAGAAGATTATTAACTTTGATTTGTTTGAGTTTAGGATGAGTTGAAGTTCATTTGGGTAATTTTCAATATCTAGAAATGATTTTTGCAGTTTATCCTGGAGTTCTTGGGGTGTGGGAGCAGAACAAATAAGAGTACCTTCATTGGCATATTGAATGATAGAATCAGATTTACTGGCAGTGTTTAGACTATTTGCAAAAATAATAAAAAGGAGAGAGCCATGGATGGAACCCTGAGGAACCCAGGATACTGGGAGGAGTATGGATAGTTTATTATTCCATTTTAGTTGCCTGTTGTCAATTAGTAAGTTAGCTAAAGAACTAATTAAGAGCTGTAGAGTTGAGGTTGAAGGAGGCTAGAGTGTTGAGTAGTAGTTGGTGGGACACTGTATCAAAAGCTTTGGACATATCAAGGAATATAGTAGAGACTAGTTGTCCATTGTTCTTGAGGAGGTTGATGTAGTTAGTGAGGGTCTATATTGCATCATCACACTCACAGGAGATAGAACGTTGTAATATCGAACCATGATGTTAAAAACCCAAGAATTACGAAAACACAGAACAGCGATTTCTTTCCCACGGAAAAAAATTGCTGTTTCGGTACAAAAAAAAAAAAAAACACTTATACTTTAAACTTAAACTATTGTCGGGGGCTTTGCCCCCACACCCCTAACATGGGGGGCTGTGCCCCCCACATCATGCCTACTTAAATATACCATCTCTGAGATCACACCACAGTGGAGGAACTAGCAAAGCCCCGAAAATGGCCCACCGATTTTTCCCTGAGAAAAAACTTGGTGTGCTGTGGCTTCACTATTTTCATATTTGAAACATTTGGGTTTGATATTATAATGTTCAGACTCCTGTGAGGTTGACGTTGTAATATAGACCCATTAGTGAACCTTATGAGGGCTGTGGAGGTACTGTGTTTTGGATGGAAGCTGTACTGTGAACTAAATAAGAGGTTATTTGTAGTGAGGTGGTCTAGGAGCTGCTTATGGATACATTTCTCTAAGGTTTTGGCTAGGGGTGAGAGAATGGCAATGTGCTGATAATTAGAGAGATAAGTTGATAGGCCTCCCTTGTGGAAGGGGATGATATGGGATATTTTTCAGAGTATGTGAACATATTGTTTTGAGATGAACCGATTGATTAGGATAGATGCGGGATAGGCATATACTGAATTTGAAAACTCTTAGTATTATTTCTTTCAGAAAAACAGAAATTGTCAACAACATATAATATAGAAAAGCATACCCTTACAAAAAGTAATTAGGGGCCTGGGCATTTGGGTTGACAATTTCCTCTAATTCAATCATCACAAGGTAATTGTTTCAGGACATGCTGTTGCATAACACAAGTAGAAGCCAAAGATGTTTTGTCTTGATCCAATACCATTGTCTCCCAATATTCAACAGTGATCAGCCCCTTTATAGAGCAAAATGTTCTCTTCAGTATGTATGCATCTCACATGACATGTCAAAAACAAAATGCCCAAGAGATTCCTAATAGAGATCATCTCTGGTCATAAAAACTGAAGTTATCAGGAGAGACTTGGAAGACCTGCCTGAATATTCTTTGACTTATAGACTCCTGAGGGATGATCACCTCTTAGAAAACAAGACTCCAAGCATTAAAAGTGCAGGAAAACTAACAACCTGTAAAAAATTAAGCCTATAATACAAAGCTTCACACTATAAAAAACATGCAATGTGAAAATAAGAAATACATAAAATACATTCTGCCTACTTACATTTCTCCAGTAATGAAACCAAACACAAAATACACTATCAATAACACACAGTTTAAATCAGAATCTCCCAAACATAAAAATGTTAACATACCTGTAATGTCCAAATGTGTAGCCTAAACAAGTCCCATTAATTCTTCAAGCAGCCATCTCCTACAAAGTTAACTGCTTCTCCAGATGCCTTGCACAGACTCTACAGAACAGCTTAAACAGCAAAATATAGCCATTATCTATAAAACTTACTCTAAAATTTAAGTCACCTATAGCAAATCATGACAGTCATTTATAATCCCACTGTCACCAATGACAAAAAGTGAAATTCTTAAAAAAAGTAGTAATTAAAAAAAAGGCTGCACTAACTTCTTGTCCAATCTTCCCTTATGAATGTGAGTTCCACAACTGAGTGGAATTCTGTAGAAAATGACATATTTCATAAAACAACATAATCACCCCAAAAAATTAAGAAAAGCCTTGTCTGTCCACATGATGCACCTAGACAATATCTGACTTTATTACTTTGTAATGAATGCATGAATAGATTACACTGGTTAACACATTCAGATAAATACATTCATTGAAATGCATAAGACATTTTAAACAGCTCAGCATTTAAACCTCTCATTCAATGAAATGAAAGTCAAGACCAAGCCAGAAACCAATGCACTTAGCACCTCATCAATTTGGATATGACCATTTTCACCTCTGTTGGCACCCATTGTTTAATCCAATATGTCTAAGATCAAAAACAATTAACAGAAAGCCAAGGATGACTGTAGCATTTTTAGAATAATTAACATGCAAACCAAGTGACTCAGGCTTCTCTTAAAAATTGAGAAGTATGTCACTATTTTTTATATATTTAGTCATTGTTTAGTTAATTTGACAAACGTCAAGAAACTGCATTTTCAGAGGAGATCGATATCTGCAGAAAATGATAATAAAGCTACATATACAGTTGTAAGTGCCCTATTTATAGGCTTGTAACACACTAGGAGCATATGTGAAAAATTAATTTCAGTCAAAATCAGGGGAACCACAAATATCAGCTGCCCAATAGAAGAGTTGAGAAACAGAGGCTGGCATGAGAGGAAACACATTCATTTCAATGATGTGCTTCCCCTACAAGAAGCAAAACCTCTAAATGTATGAGATGGGTTAAGCTTACAGAAACTGGCATCTCAAGATGGCCACATCCAAAATGGTTACTAAATACAGTTCAAATTAATTTTGAACACTAATGACATTTCAGTAGATACATAGATGATCTCTTCATACTTGCAAATGAAACTAATTACATGCAGATGTGAAACTGTTGAATACATAAACCCCCAGATTTACTATTCCTCTGTGCAGGACCAGCTTAGTCCTGCATGGAGGTAGCCATTTAGGAGCAGGATGGTAGTGTGCCATGCATATTAATGAGGAGCGCTGCCTGAGCTCCTAATCTTACACAGAGCATGTAAGAGTGCAGAGGGCGTGTCTGAGAGCAGAGCTCTCAGAATATACACACACCCCCACAATGAAGAATAGCAGAAAGAGGTAAGAAATGGGTGAGACCACTCATAGGTGCCTGCATATCCCCACCAACAGTCCCCCTTGTGTACAAAAGCAAAAGTATACAGAAATAAAAAGAACAAACCCGCTTCTTTTTTTTATTAAAAATCCGATTAAAGCTAACCGTAGGTGTGCGGGTGTGCCCATTGCCTAGCTATGGTTAATGCAGCTTAAATGGCTGAAGAGGATAACAAGGAAGATACATGCAAATGAAGCAGCATAGCAATAGTGTAGTGGACAGAGCATTCGCCTTATAAGCAGGTATTCCCGGTTTTAGTCCTACTGAAGCACATTCCATTTTTCATGGCAAAGCACGTTATGGCTAATATTTATGTTGCATAACCCACTAAATAACATATATTTATGAACTGGAGTACTGCAGTAAATGCACAAGTGAAGTGTCAGTACCATAATGGATAAAGCACTAGTAAACAGGTTTAAGCACCAGTAAGCACTAGTAAGCATATTTAAGCACTAGTAAGTGGGTTTAAGCCCTCTTGCATGGGAGTTAGCAGTGTGCACACAGGTTAAACAATTCTAAAGCTAACTCTCTGTAAGCATATGTAACCAGAGGTTAGCATTGCTTACCCTCGCACAAACCCATGCAAACTCGCTTACAAATGCTCAAAAGTGCCTTAATCACTCTGTATCCAAGGACCCTTGTTCTGCCCATCAACAAAATAAACAGCCACACAGGACTTGAACCCAGGACCCTATACACCATAGTCACAGTAGTTAACCACCAAGCCATCACAGAAATAAAGACAGATGAGGTATCAGCAAACAAGTCTTCACCATAGTAAATCAAACTGAACCTGTAAAAGGAATCATTATACAGACATATGTGCCTTAACCCACTACATAACATAAATATGTGAATTGCAGTACAGCAGTAAGCCCAGAAGTCAGGTGTAATTTTAATAGAGTGTTGAAGTGCCCAATAAAACACAAGAACCCCATAATATGTACATACACATGAATCATGGATACCAGACATACATATAAGGTGTAATGAATAATAAATCAATGCTAAAAAGGAATTATAATGCAAAGTCTAATGTAAGCAATGCTAAGCATTGCACAGGCCAGCTTAGGTGGTGTAAGCAATGTGTAGGCCAGCTAACTCACTGTGCCCAGTGTTATATCCCTTTAAACAATGCCAACCTTAGGTAAGTAGGTTTGCCCATAGCCTAACCTTTTCAAAACTGGCCAATCATGAAAAAGTGGGGAAAATAGGCCCTACTTAAACCCAAGAGGTGGGAATACATCTCATAATTGGTTGTAGCTTCCCCTTGCAGGCACCATGTCAGGAAGGGGAGAATGTGTGTGCTTTCGGGTGCAGTGGTGGTGCATTCATGAGTCCAGAGTCATGGCAGGACTCCTTGTCAAAGACCATGATCAGAGACTGCTGCAGGGCCAGTACCAATGCTTCCAATATAAGGCAGAGGCCTGGGGCCATCTCACCCATGACCTCACCAGTGCCACTGGCATACCCTGAACTGGTGAGCAGGTCAGGTATCACTATGATGACCTGAAGCAGTGTAAGGGGTACCTCTTGGAACAGTGGATCCAAGGGGCTAGAGCAGCAGGGGATGTTCCAATTGTGTGTATCACCCCACTATGTGTGTAATAATTGCCAGCTCAGGTATATCATGGATAGGTATGGCTAAACATTTCTCTTATGTCCCCCACAGCTGCAATGGAGCAGGCCGCAAACCAGGAGGCCCACGTCAGTTGCCTGGTGAGGTTGCAACATGAAGCAGGTCAGTAATACTCATGCATTTACTGTCACAGGAAATAAAACTAAACGTAGTAGTAAATTAATTGCCTGTATAAAACGTGTATTATTCAAGGCAAGTACTGCAAACACTAGAGAATATGGCATTAAGAGTCTCATATCTTTGCATGTAAATAAAAGTGTAATTGCCTGACAATAAAGGTCTAACTGCTGGAATGCATGTGTATACGCTGGTGTCATATGGTAATGTAGATTTGCAATCATGTAATAGTACTGTTGTATTAAGCACTGTTACCCACACTGTGCATCATAAATTGAATGTGTAGGAATGCCTGTATATGACAGGTGTAATCTCCAGAGGCCATTTAGTACAACTGAGAGACACGTCATCAGAAAACAGGGAAAATGCAGACAACAAAACCCAAATAGCACATACAACTGAGATGTCAGCTGTTGTTTTTTTAGCACTCACAGCCATGGTTCGAATCCTGCCAGTGGTAGTAGTCTGCATACGGAATCATACCCCACAACTGTACAGCTATGTCCAGAATGTCCAGTAAAGTGGCCCATATCCATTGCCTATCAACCTGTCCCCCTGGGAAATCAGTGGGATGATCCCAGACATATAGGCAGGAAACAGGAAATACAACTGATTGACACACATCTGTGACAACAAAGCTGGCACACTAGCATACCCCCAATACCTTATGAGACTAAGAAGCCACCTATGTCCCATTTACACCCCAGCTTGTCAAGCTGTGGTCAGAGTGTGTACAGTAACAGAGTGAGATGTATGTGCATAATAGTAATGTGAAATCTGGTACTGTGTGTGGGAACATTCAGGCAATGCTAATAAACATTTCTCCCACAGGTCTGTCAGATACCAACACTGTGCCCAGAAACTGATACCCAGTACTGGTACTGTTTACATTGGCATTGTATGACAGTGTGACTGATGCAGTTGCTCTGAATAATGATGTAGTACACATCACTGTCACCCACAATATATAACTGTCTGAAAATCTGTATAAGAGTATTGTAATACAAGGTCAGAATGCAAAAGCACAGGGGATTAATAAGACAGAAAGCAGATAGGAGACACACAGCAATATCTATATATCAGACACAACTGTGATGGACAGTGTTTAAGTTGTAGCAGACACAGCCATGGTCTGCATCCTGGGAGTGGAAGTAGGCTGCATACAGAATCATATCCCATAACTGTACAGATGAGGCCAGAATGTCCAGTACATGGGCCCATTTCTGCTGCCTGTTCCCCTGTCTCCCTGATAAGTCTGTGGGATGATCACAGATGTTTAGCCAGCAAACAGGGAATACAAGTGATTGTCAAACATAAATGAGAATAAACCTGTCACTGTAGCAACCCCCGAAACTGTTAGGAGAGTAATATGCCAAGTATGTCCCATTTACTCCCCTATGTTTTCAAGCTGTGACCAGAATGTGTACAGTAACAGAGTGAGATGTATGTGCATAATACTAATGTGTAATCTGGAAATTTGT